>NC_056737.1:903456751-903756751 GCF_019279795.1 Protopterus annectens
TTTACAGGGTAAATAACCACTTGCCCACTTTACCCTTTTCTGAAGTGCAGTGCAATCTCAGAGTTGGTATATTTAGCAAGGGGGTGAGGGGGTGAATACCCCAACTTGGGTGGGTTGGAATTTGTTTATGTCAGTTGTTTTGTTCTGGTGGCCAAGTAGTTATTTACCCTGTGGATAACTGTCGGTTATCTAAGGCTTCATTATTTTTATCTTTCGTACAAGTGGTCTCGCTGCTTTGAAATTTGGATAAGTGTAATTTCGATGAATGACAGTAGACCCATCACACCAGCAGGTTCTGTTTATAATCAGTGGACTTTATTTGAGTTGGTATTTAGGGTGATATTAGTTTGGTGGATATATAGCTGGTTGCTAAGGATTAGAACTTAGGATCTGTAGGCTTAGCAGAGGTTCATTCTCAAAAATTGATAATAAGTGAAAAAGAGTGAGAGAGAGAGACAGAGAGGGAGAAATTTAAGGTAGTCAGGGTATTTTAAGCAGGAGATGCCATTTATTGTTTTACTAAGGAAACACTGTTGTCTCTCAAGCAGGGTCATGTGATTGGATAATTGCATACCAAAAGGTGCATTACACTTTATTATTGATGAAAATTGAGGAAAGAAATGGCCACTGTGACTGAATTAAAGATATATATTTATTAAGAACAGTAAGCACTTTCAAGGTATAGAACCACTTCATCAGACCATATAAAACATTAAAAAACAATTAGTTTAACTTACATCAATACAAAGTAATAAATCCCAACACAACTTAAAATCATATTACTAAAAAGTAAAAACCTAACCACCGATCAGGATAGCATATGTATGCACACCCCTCTGCCATTAAAGAAAACACAAAACTAAAGACTTAAGCTAGCTGTGGGCGGAGTCTAGACACCATTCAAAGTGTCAAATAAAGGCACACCTCACTTCAACTCATAAAATGGATCTACAAGCTCAATGAAATAATGAGTGTGATTTAAGCACAGATTTAAGGGCTACACAATCATTCAGGCCCAGAGGCTTATCAGCCTGCAATGCTGAAATCCGTTTATGTTCTTTCTTTTCAGTTTTATTATTTAAATCCCCACCTCTAATACCATCGTCAAGTAGTTCTGATACTAAAAATTTGAAATAGTGTTCCCTACAATTTTCCATTACATTTTTTGCCAAGGCACTATTAAGCTTTTCATTTTTAATGCCATTATAGTGGTCAAGTATTCTGTGTTTTAACATCGGATTTATTTTACCTTTATAAAACATTTCACAACAGATCCAGCTCACATAATAGACTTGGTTCTTACTTCTACAATTGATATACAAATCAAGATCTATATTGTGTCCAGTAATAGGATGTTCAATGCCAGGACTAATTGACATAAGTTTGCAGGTGCTGCAGAACCTACAAGGAAAAGTGCCAGTATGTACTGATTCAAATGCCATAAATGCAGAGTGCTGTTTATAGCAAAATCAACATTTCAAGCACATATTGTTTCTAAATTAAAATTTAGGTACAGGAGTCAGAAATTTTTTATGGTCCTTATCAGACAACAAAAGTAGCCAACTATTTCTAATTAGAGCACAAACAACATTTATATCACTGGAGAAAGTAAATAAAACTCTAATGTCATTATTTTGTGAGGATGATCTATCAGATGTTTCTAAGTAATCAGTACATTCCGAAAATTAAGATCTAGTGAAACTATCCCCAAGGATTCAAAAAAATCTGTGTAGGGTCTGTATAGAGCTTACACAGAATGGATCCATGTACACGGCCATGGTTCCTCCTCGGCAGCATGCCATGTATATTAATTATAGCACACTGCTGAGAGAGATCACAGTAACACATATTGAATTCATGTAAACAACACTTAAGCAGTCCTTTAACTGCAGACTGTCCAGAAAAATTCTGGACAATTGGTAGGCACATCACAATAACTTTCGGCCTGTAAACCTGGACCAAAAGGTGTACAACAGATTAAACCTCATTAAATTGCAATTTATTTATTTTTTTATTATTTTACATTTATGAGCTTGTTACCACGTTGCTTAGTTCTGTTTAGCTTTGCTCACATATTTTTTTTATGTTTTAGTTTGCACTGTGCAGTGCGTTGGTTAGCTATGCGCAGTTTTGCTTATAAATACAGTAGACATTAGTCAGCTAAAAATAGAAACCAAATGTATTCAATTGTAGCTCTTATGAAGCAAGGTGCAAACACATGCAGTGAAGCTGTGCTATGCTTACAGGCACCATTGTTGTGTATGTGAAGATATACAAGTTCCTTTCATTATCCCAATGGCTAGACAGGTTGCATCATTTAAGTCCTGAGCAGTCATACTTTTTACATTTTTTGCTGTGAAAATGTGTCACGTGACTGAAACATCAGTTTACTTTAAATTAAATACTTGTTACATTAACAGTTAGGAAATCTGCACATTGTTAAGCTTCACTTAAACATGAATTTGCGAGTTTGTACGATGCTAAGCGACATGGCACATTTTTGAAAGTTACAGTATGAATTGCAAGGGTGGGAATGCAGCCTATATAAATGGCAATAGAAAGGAATTTCACATCATTCTTTGGAGTCTTACCTTGGCTGTGGATATATGGCTGCTGCTGTAGGTGAGGAAGTGTGCTTTTGTGCGCAAAAGTGGGGAATGCAGGGGTCCAGAGTTTTTGTTGGACTCCTGGTACGGTATTATAGAATCCGGCTGCTGCAGGGAGACTACCAGGGCTCAGAATGTAAGTCTGAGGTCTGGGATAATTTGGCAATGGACCTGACCAGTGCTACTGGTATCCCCCCTATTGGTGAGCAGTGTCGTCACCACTACTATGACCTGAAGCATAGGAAGAGGGGAACCTTGGATACCTGGATCCAAGAGGCTATGACTGGGCACACCCCACAAATACATAAGTATGTTTTTCACTACTTTATAAATATACAAGCTGAATCTATGCAAAACTAATATGCATAGTGGTTTGCTTCTCTTACCACACCTGCAGAAGAGAGGGCTCACAATGTCCAGTTCCATGCAGGGCACTTGGCCAAGATGAAACAATCATGTGGTAAGTAGGAAAATCATCAAAGTAATAACTTAATGCATAACTTAATAATACAATAAAGTAAATACAGATTTTGCAGTCTTAATGGTCAGGTATGACATACCTGGGACATCTTACATCTTTATGAATGTGTCACTGTCTATCTGAAATGGTAAAGCAAGTAAGCTTGCAGTACTGTGTAGGATAGCTTCCAACCATCAGTTCATAGGTTCATAGGTAGGTACTAGGCTATCTGCCCGAGGGCATTTATAAGCATAGCCAGAGTGTGTCAGCTTTCGCCACCCCAATGATTAATTAACTGATCCTATGTCAAGCAGAGCCAATGAAGTGATCACAGGGGTGTATTTTCTGTTACCCATCCACTCGTCAAGGTTTCTCTTGAAGAGTGTTAGTGAGGGGCTCTGCCTGATATAATTTGGAATTTTGTTCCAAAGCATGGGGAGTCTCATTGACAGGAATCTATCCCTCCAGCATGTTCTATTTATTGTTGTGGCAAGGTATAGCTCACTAGAGTGCATGGCTTGCAGTGACTTGGATTTCTTTAGGTGAAGCATGTCCATCAATTCTGAGTTGGACATGGCTTTGTAAGTCAGGCAGAGATCATCTCTGAGTAAGCGATATGCCGCTGAATACAGCTGGAATTTTTTCAGTCGGGCTGCAAAGGACATATGTTTGAGGCCAGTAATCCTCTTGGTGAGGTATTTTTATGGTCTTTCCAGCTGTTGGAAGTGTCTTGTAAGGTACATCCCAAATGGGGCATTGTACTCTATGATGGGTCTAATCAGTGGTGAGTAGAGGGGCACTATAACCTCTTTATTTCTAGATGTGAACCCTTTAGTAATTAGATGGGCCACATAGAAGAATTTCCTAACTACTTTGGCAACATGATTGTCAAAGGAGAGATTACTATCTACCTGGGTCCCCAGATCTCTTATTACCTCTTCTGTATTAAGGGGGCTGCCACCTATGTTGTAATTCGTGGGTGTTTTGTTTTTCCCAAATGGGATGACTATGCATTTTTTGGCATTTAGCTTGAGGCCATGACTTTGACACCAGGTGTCCGTCTCAGTAAGGCCCTTTTGGAGGATGTCCGTGCCAGCTGGAGAGTCAATTATGGCTCCCAGTTTGCAGTCATCAGCAAACATGGTTAGCCATAGTCCTCTTGTGTTTGCCTGTACTTCTGAGAAGTATATGCCGAACAGTAGGGGTCCCAGGACCAAGCCTTGTGGAACACCACTTGTGACTGGTTTAGAGTCGGACCTGGAGCCTGCGATTCTTACTGTGAGAGCTCTGTCTGTAAGCCAGTTGGCAACCCATCTTGTGACGTAGGGGTTTATGTTTAGGCTGGTGAGTTTTTCTGTAATACCCGAGTGGGGAATGGTGTTGAAAGCCTTGGCGAGGTCAAGGTAGGCTGTGTGAACCACCTTTCCCTCATCTATGGCCTTGGTGACTGTCTCGAAGAAGTCAACCAGGTTTAGTAGGCATGATCTGCCCTTAACAAAGCCGAACTGGCTCGGGTCAAGTGTTTGGAGGTTCCCAATGTCTTTGTTAATGAGTTCATTGATGATGCGCTCCATAGCCTTGCAGACTAGGCTAGTCAGGCTTATGGGGCAATAGTTACTAGGGTCAGTTGTGGCCCCTCCTTTGTGGAGAGGAATAACCATTGCTGTGTGCGCCATTCTATGGGCATGTAGCCTGTGGAGAGACTGAGGTTGAACAGCGTGTTTAGATGGGGGGGTTAGTTCATTTTGTAGTTCGTGCAAGACATAGCCTGGGACACCATCTGGTCCCATTGACGCTGTGTTTTTGGCTTTTGAAAGGGCTGTTTTCACCTGTACGTCTTTAATTTTTGGGACACTACACTTTTCCGGTATTGTTGTGGGCCCTTTTGGAGGTGAGAGGGGGGTGAAGTTTGCACTAAATCTATCTGCCAGGATGTTGGCAATATCAGTAGGTTGAGTATATTTTGTGATATTTTGCACTAGTTCAGTGCATGTCTGCGAGTTGCCACTTAGATTCTTAATATAGCTAAAGAAGGCTTTGTGGTTATCTTTTGAATCCTTGGCTATTTTTCTTTTGAAGTTAGCCTTGTATGATTTCATGAGGGATCTTAGTTTCTAACTGATACTGATCAGGGATGTCTTTCCTTCGTGGGATTTGCTTTTTTTCTGAACTAGTGTCCTCCTTCTATTGTATAGCCTGTTTATTGCAGGGGTCCACCAAACTGGTTTCCTTCTCTTAGAGGAGTGAGTCTTGGTTTTGCTAGGGATGGCACAATCCATACATCTTTGTAGGTGCTCATAGAGTGCATTTGTAAAGGTGTCTGCATCTTGGACAGCATTATCCTTTAATGTGGGGGCTGTGAAATTTACCACCTCTGTCTTTAAGGTGAAGTTTGCTTTAGAAAAGTTTTTTACTGTGGTTTCCTTAGGGGGTGGTGGGGTGTGGACATCCAGAGTGATTAGTTTATGGTCTGATCTAACCAGTGACAGGTTGACCTCCGGTTTGGGAAACCTGTCGCCCATGTTGATGATGACCACATCCAATATGTTTTCACGTCTGGTAGGGGAGTTTACCAGCTGATCCAGGGCATTTGAGTTGATGAATTCCAGAAAGTGCTGGGCCTGGGAATTTGTACTAGAGTAGTTTTCCCATTGAATGGTAGGGTAATTGAAATCACCCATAATCAGGGTGTTCGGTAGGACCTTCATGTTTTCCAGTGTCTCCAGAAAGGTGGAATGGTGGTCCTGGATCATGGAGGGTGATCCTGTAGCAGGCTACAATTTGCATTGCATATTTGCCCAATGTTAGTTGCACATGAATAATCTCAAAGGTATCATGCTGTGCCACTAACCTGGAGGTGTAGGTATCCTTGATGAATATGGATACACCCCCTCCTTTTGTGTATTGGTCCATGTTCTATGGCCAAAACGTGTGGTATGAGTTGTAGCTCGGTAGTGCTGGGGTGCTGTCTGGAGCCTTGAACCAGGTTTCCGTTACTGCACAGATGTCAACGTTCTCCATACTGAGGAGTGCTTCGAGCACGTGCATTCTGAGATTTAAACTCCTGGCGTTGAGTAGCATAACCCTCAGTTCTTTGTTAATTGTGCTATTTACGGAGGTGGGTTTGACTTTAGAGCCTTGCCTAAAAAAGGCACTATGGGGTCTGCAAGAACCTTGGCCAGTATTCGAAAGCCTAAGGGTGACAGGTGCAAGTTGCCTCTTGCGAAGCAATGCGGCTTGTCGAGCTTGTCGTTCCAGGCTGACAGACACTGGATCCTCTTTGAATGACACCAGAAACTTAGCCAGTTGTTGAAATTGATCATTTTCTGTTTATACTGAGGTATCATTCTTGGTGAGGGCAGAATGCTACTCAGGGTCAGGGTCATACCAGCCTGGGCTGCATGATCAAAGAGCTCTTCCATGTCTCTTTTCATGTAGTCCAGGGAGGTACGTCTCAAGTCATTCACACCAATATGAGCAATGACAGAGTCGTATTTGTACTTGTTTTGGAGTGGTCTGAGTGCTTGTGTCATGTGGCGGATTCTGGATCCCGACAGGCAGCTAACGGTAACCTTCTGCTTGTCCAGCGTAGTGAGTGGGATGTCAGTGTGCCTGACTATAGAGTCACCTATTACTAGTGTGTTATGTATGTTATTTCGCCATAAGGGCTGTGATTGTGCGGCACACTGATTTTGTGTTTTATGTGTTGTCTGGTTTGTAACGGGAAGTGCAGGTTGCTTGGGTATCTGCTTTGGATGTCTCTGATGCTTTTGCAGGTTTTTATTTAGAGCCTCCAAGTATGAGTTTGTGTATTCATGTGTATTTTTTGCCAGTGCTGTTTTAGTAGGTCTGTGTGCAGCTGGAGGTGTGGTGCAAGTGTTAACCTTCTCCTCTTGACTGTCTGTTCCAGTCTTGGGTGGAGACAGCTTAGCTTCCAGTTTGGCTGTATAATTGCATCTCTCGCATATGTTAGCGTTTTGTGGTAGGAGGAGAGGGTTGTCTGTATACATGAGGCAGTTGTAACATTGTCTCAGGATATCCAGATTCACCAGCTGGACTGGAGAGTGCATCTGAAGTTACCCTTTGGTCATGCCTGAACAGTAGTGTGAGCTGCTTAATCACTTGGTTGGTGAGGGGTGAATAAAGAGCCTTGCCCTGCTGGGCAATCAGTGTCAGGGTATATTAGTGCTTGCTATTAGGTCTGAGCAAGTGCTGGGATGTAAGATGCTTTTTGAGTGCTTAGTTTGAGAGTTAGACTAGTTACAAGGGAAAAACTGAAGTGGATTAAGAGTCACTGTCTGCTCATTGTCTAAAATATGGTGTAGGTTGCACTCAATAAATGAACAGAGTATATGGGTTAGTTAACTGAAGTCTTAGACAGCTACCCATGGTCTACATGCCAGAGTTGAAGCAACATTGATCAATATGTGTTAAAGGGTGATGGTGCTTTGATAAGTAATGATTTCAGATATAGTGTTCACTATTCCTGTATCCATTGCATGTATGTTCTAATCTGACACCAGTCAACTGTTGCATGTAATTGAATAAAGAATGCAGCAACAAATGTCAGTAATAAATGTAGTGCAATACCCAGAGTAAGGTTCAAACCTGTGTTCTGCTAATTTTGTTTGCATCGTGCGATATATTCCACTCAGTAAATGGACATGGTATATGGGTAAGTTAACTGAAGTCCTGGACAGCTAGCCATGTGTCTATATGCCAGATTTTAAGCAACATTATCAATAAAGTTTAAAAGGAGATGGTGCTTTGATATCTAATCTTAAAAAAAAAGTGTTAACTATTCATGTATTGACAGCATGTGTGCTCTAATCTGTCACCAGTTAACTGTAAGTGTAAATAAATAAAGGATGCAGCAACAAATGTCCAAAATAAATGTAGTCCAATACCTAGAGTAAGGTTAAAGCCTGAGTTCTGCTCATTTTTTCTGAAATAATGTTGTATATTCCACTGAATCAATGAACATGATATATGGTTAAGTTAACTGAAGTCCTGGACAGCTATCCATGTGTCTAAATGCCACATTTTAAGAAACATTATCAATAAAGTTTAAAAGGAGATTGTGCTTTGATAAGTAATCTCTTCAAAAAAGTGTTCATTATTCCGGTATTCACTGCATGTGTGTTCTAATCCAACACCAGTCAACAGTTACATATCAACTAATAAATAATGCAGCAACAAATGTCAGAAATAAATTTAGTGCAATACCCAGATAAAGGGTCAAGCTTCAATTCTGATACTTTTCCCTGACATATGCTGTAGATAGCACTCATTAAATGAACAGAGAATAAGGTTAGGTTAACAGACATCCTACACAGCTATACATGTAACTACCAGATGTCAAGCGACATTAAGCAATACAGTATAAAAGGAGATGGTGCTTTGATAACTAATGTTTTCAAATAAACTGGTTATTATTCTTGTGGTCACTGCTTTTAGTTTGCAATCTGATACCACACACATGTGTAAATGTATGATTTCATGCAAAATGCTGCAATAAAAGTCTTAAAAGAGATGGTGCTTTAAGAATTCATTATATTCAAATAAAGTGCACATTATTCCTTTAGTAACTGCTTGTAGATTCTAATCTTATGGTAGCCAACTGACAAGTGACAAGCTATCTAGTGTAGTTAGCGTACACAAATATACATCTCATCTGCTATGATTTTTGAAGAATGTAATGACTACTGCCCCATATGTCTAGTCCTTGATCTGCAAATATATGACATTACTTGGAATGCAATTTAATGTCAAATCTGTTATCAGAACACATTGCTACTAATGTATTAGCACACTATGTAAAAACGTTCCCTGTAGTTGTGCCTTTCTAACAATGTTTGGTAGGGCTTGAGCAATAATGTCCCATGTTAACAGTTTGAGAGCTATATACGTGCAACATCTTCTCTACAATATTAGCAGTCACTGTTCTCACAACTGAAATCTGACATATGTAGAAGTATGTAGTAGTAGTCTGTGTAGTTATATTATCTGTGAAGTTACTAATGTTCTTTTTTTCTCTCGCACCCCATCCCTTCTCTTCTTTAATTTATTAATTATATTTATTATTATGATTTGATATTAGCATATTATTTGTAAATACCTTTTATGTTGGCCTTATGTATAATTTCATATTTCTTTGGTGTTACAATTTACGTTATTTGTTGTTGTGTTCCTAATTATATTACTTTATAATTGTTTCCATTACTCATTATTATTTTCTATTTTGTTATTACTAACATTTGGTTATGTTTATTTTATGTTTAATTTAGAACAGAGCAACAAGGTAGTCTGGTTCCAGGTTATCCACCTACCTTGTCTCTCCTGGCAGCAGCACTGGGGCCAGCACATCTGGGCCACATCCTGGTGGCACCCCTTCTACGGGCCCTGCACTTCCTGTTCCCTTGGGTAGTTCCACACCACAAGCTGGGGATGGCCCCCCTCTGGGAATGGAAGTGGAGGGGGTGTTTATATCAACCATAATGAACTGCCAGGCATGGTGCATGGGCTGCCGCACCAAACTGTAGGTGCATGCCTACTCTGGATGGAGAGCATGCTGTCCATTCTGGTGGGGCAGCATCACCCCAGGCACCGGTATCAACCACTGTCTCCACAGGAACAGTGAAGGTACAGTGTTGACAGTCCCATGGGTGAGGACTTTGAGTCACACTGCTACCATGTCTGATTTCCATGGGACTGGGATTCCACAACACCCACTCAAACCGAGGTGTTTACTACCCTCTTGTATCACACACCAACTCTGTCTGCTGTCTAGTCTGTCTTATCTCTCTCTGCACAAGCTTCCTCACCTTCCCTTCTTACCTCCCCCACATATACCTATGTACCTTCCCTAACATTCCACTCTCACCTTAAAAAAAAGAAAATAGGCACATGTCCCTCCAAAAAAAATTGTCCCATACATAGCTCTCCATTTTGCACGTGTCCACTGGACACACTTAATTTGGTTCAGTTTGCTTGACAATGTACTTATGTTGTCCTCACACCTCTGTCTGGGGTGACTGTCCAAATTCAGCTAAAATATATGTTAAAGTGCACAGTTGTTGCTGCACAAGAAATGGATAGCTATGATTCTTTCTGACACCTTTCCTGCACATACCTACCTGCCTTTAACTATGTTTTCCCCCTGTTTGCACCCCATTTTGCTACTGTCCTACCTACCCATTTTTCATTTCTTTAAAGTTTTTTTGTGCAAAACCATGCAGCATTGCTAAACTAAGCTTAATGGAGCTATACTGATATATGTGTGAAATAATATTAATCATGCTATACTAATATATGTGTGTGAAATAATATTAGTCATGTGCAAAAAGTACACCTGTGCCTTATTTCAAGCCCAGGACCATCACACCTGTAAACCAGTGCATGAACCCACCAAGACACACAGCTATTCGTTAACACAGCTGTTTTAAGCAAAATATAATACTTGCCATTTTCCCATTATTAATCATGTTTAAGTAATACTGTGCATTGTGCCACGTCATGTAAAATTGATAAAAGAGTAATAGAAAAATGTGAATGTAACTTGGACTCTGGTACAGGAATACATCACTATAAAGCCAGACAATTAATAATGGTTGTAAGTGAGGTATCTAACACAAGGAAAGTGTGCAATTGTATCTGTAACATTTAAAAATACTTGTGCTAAAGCATTAATGGAAAATAGGTGTTTAACTGGGACTCTGGTGGAGAAATATATCCCTATAAAGCCATACATATAGTAATGGATGTAAATGATGTATGTAACAACATGTAAGTGTGCAACTATATATTGAAAAATACAACTGCTGTGACAGTGACTCAGTAGCGCAGTCTGTTGAATGCTTTGAAATCATTAATTTTTGGTTCACATGGTCCTGAGTTCAAATCCAGTGGTGTCTAGCATTTAAAAAACATGTATGTGCACATCACCATTGTGAATTCTGATATGTGTAACTGTCTCATCACCTATTAATCCACCCCAAGTAGTACAGATGGAATGTCTGTTTTTCAACAATGGAAGACAAAGGCCTACAGATATGAACACAGTTAATATATTCCCATTACAATACTAGAAAGTGTATACAGTGTCAGGTTATGCATTATTATGCATTCACAGAGGATTTTGAAATATGTAATTCAAATGAGGCCCAGTAATATCAAACTGCACCACACAATGATTTGCTACTGATATTACAGATAACCACAACTGTACAAGTAACATGCGCATATGGAGGTCATGCTAGAAAGAAGGATTGCCAGCACCCACATTCCAGATGACTACCATACCATATCATGACTTGGCAATTGTCCAAAAGGTTGACATAATAGTAAATGTACCCACTACCTTGTTATAGGATACAACAATCATGCTGTCTTTTACTCTGCTAATGATACTTTTGGCTACCTTACTTACCCTAAACATATACCTCAATTTCCTGTGGGATGGGTTCCCTCAATCAGGCTCTGGATGTACACCAAGGCTGCCACAGCTCACACTGTTACTCACAAGTGCTGTTGTTCTCCACATTCTGCAGGCTCTCTGACTATACTTATTGTCTGCAGCAGCAGCTGCAACTTATAGTACAAGTCTGTATATACTAAGTAGTTGCTACAAACATTATCTCTGTGCTGATATAGTATCTTTACCCCAGTGCTTTCCACTACAGCATATGAGAAAGGGCATGGATTCTACATTGGGGCCCAATATCGTGTTCAATAATTGCATGGGATTGCCTTATTATACTGCAGATCAGCTGTATTTGCTGCAATTAGCATTCCTGAACCAGATACTGTTTCAGAAGCAATTGCCTGCTAATGATAACCATTTTAAAAAGGGAAACTCCTAGCTTGGGGAACCATTGTGTATGAGAGTTACTTTCAATGGTGAACTCATTGACACAACACCTGTATATTTGTGTCTTTCAACAGAGGAGTATTGTACTCTGTCAGATATGTAATCATTTTGTTTTCAACATGATGCATCTTTTTGAATATACTTACGAGAATGGGGATTACATCACTAAGCCTTTCTTAGAACTGTACAGATGGCATGCAGCTGTTTCTTAGAACTGTACAGATGGCATGCAGCTGTGTAACACCTACATAGGATGTAGACTACAGCAAGAGTATAATGCTGTCTAACTAGGGACACAAGTCTTCTGGATACTTCATTTGCTAACAGTTGTAATACTACATAGCTATTTGTTTGGCATTTTATTTCATACATATGTTATGGGGGTTTCTGCTATGGGCCACAGTACAAGTGGACTCCTGTGTTGGTGTGTGATCATTCATGAGTATCTCTCATGGCACAAATAGTAGTAGGTCACTATTGCTCTTATCTTAGTTGGTTTAACACCCTTTGTATGTTTGGCACAATGTTGAATATGAGATCTGTAATCAAGTGGGCAGTGCTGCTAGCCTTCCTTTATTGATGTATCTGTACATACTTTACACCCATGTATGTGATCTTGACATGTGTTCTCATTTTTTTGTATTTCAGGTGATAACATGCATGCCAGACACCACCCACCTTTCACTGAGGCTGAATCATAAGTGAGGCATTAAGACAACACTACCAAGTCCTGCTGTCCAGAGGCAGGGCAAGTAGGCAAGAGCAAAAAGCCTTGTGGGATGAACTGGACCATAATATAAATGCTGTGGGTCACCAGAATCGCATATGAGAAGGTGCAACACCATGCCACAGACATGATCCAGTCGGCATGCAGAAGGGCAGCATACATCACTAGAGATTGACAAGTCACTGGTGGTGGGCTTGCAGTGGAATAACCTCTTTCAGCCACTGAGGAGTTCCTGGCAAACCTTGCAACATAGGACTGTGCCCAAGCATCCATCACACCATATGTCATGGATGTGGGTGCTACCATTTTCACACAAGAGGAGCATCCAGATATGGTTATTTGGGTCAGTATTGGAATACTGTAGCACTTATCAAGTCAGAGAACCCATAGTTTTATGTGTGTCGGGTGTTTTATGGGGTGGGGAGAAGGAGGTTAGCTGCAGTTTTAAGCTCATGCAGAGATTGTGATGCACATACCTGTTAACATAGCAGCTACTGTAAATGGGAGATATTTGCATGTAGTACTAATGTTATACTATAACATGTGGTGCTGTTTACATTACCTGCCCCTAATATATTTTTCAGGACCGTCAGGAATAGGAAGAGGCCATGCCTCTGCTGCTGGTAAGCACAAAACATTTTTGTCAGAGATGTAGATTTACTTCAAGGCATTAGCTAAACTGTCATCCTAGGCCTGCTGGCTGGATTGATCTACTGTTTGCATGACTAACAGATGTATAGATATGTTCTGACTGAACACACTATGACTGATTTCACAGTATTGTCAGGACTTTTCAGATGGGTATACCAGTAAACTATGCAGAGTTCTGCAAAATGTCAACAGTGTACATAATGTATGTTTTGCTCATGACAATCTAGTTTAAAGATCTGTTATTTTCAAATAATTACAGATTTGGGTTAGAAAATAATGTCCTCATGTCCTACTATATCAGTTGTGTGATATACAAGACTGTGATAGTGACAGCAGTGTATACAGCTTAACATATTTTGCAACATGGTACTGCAGAGCATAGTACTACAGGTAATAATGTGATGTTTTCCCTTTATATCACAGGTGACCAGGGAGGCTGGTCTTTCTCCACTTCTCAACCTGATGTCAGTGTCTCTTCAGACTCTGATGATGATGGCTGCTAAAGTGAGGCACAGCAAGGGGTTAAAGGGGCTGAATCTGTCCCAGAGGTGTACATCCCTCATCTGCCCTCATTATCACAGTACACAGTCAGTATGCCTATGCATACCCAGTCCCTTGAGCCCACAGATATTGCACAGTCAGAAGCTGGGGACATTGAACAGTGAAAAGAATTACTACCTACTTTCCCAACAAGCAAATCAAACCAAACCACAGAGGTTCTGGTCCAGCATCAACCAACTACTCCACCCAGGGCAAACTACCACTCCTAGCCCTCAAAATACTGAACACAATACTTCAATAAATATAGCTAATGAATTTAACACATTCTTCACTAACACTATACAAACACTAGCTAGCCAGCTCTCACCTGATAATTTCACTTTACCTACTAATAAAACAAACTCTTCTCCTTCCTTCCAACTTCAACCCATCCCTACATCATATGTACTTACCCTCCTTCAGAAATTGAAACCATGCTCTCCTCGGCAGACCAACTACCTGCAGAATTTCTGCAACTAGAAACCCATTGCCTACCCTATATCAATCCTAATCAACAGAACCATTACTGAAAGCTATATCCTCCATTTGGAAAATCTCCCATATTATCCCTCCACAAAGGTGGCCAATCTACTGAACTTTCCAACTTTCACCAATTGCCCTCCTCTCACCTATAGCTAAAATTATGGAAAAATGCATCCATAAACAACTACTTCAACATTTAACACAAAATAATCTTCTAGCTAACTGCCAGCATGGTTTTAGACCTTCACACAGTACCTCCACTGCCCTTCTCTCCTTTACAGATATTATCAACAAACACCATAGTCTAAACAAACTCTCTTCTGCCCTATTCATTGACCTATCTAAAGCTTTTGATATGGTGAATCACCAAATTCTCATCACCATAATAAAATCCCTATCACTTGACACATCCTCCATTAAGTGGTTCCAGTCCTACCTTGACAAAAGACAGTAGACAAGTCTCTCTCTATCCACCTACCAGTCAACCTAGGTGTCCCCCAAGGTTCCATCCTTGGACCTCTACTTTTTTCCATTTTCATCAATGACCTCCACCTGGCTATCCCTCAAGCCTCTTGTATACAATATGCAGATGATTCCACACTTATATGCTCAGCCTCATCCTCTTCAGACCTCCTACACCTTACCCAACAAGTCTTCAACACAGTTGAGAAATGGTTCACACATAGATGCCTTCTGTTTAACCCCAAAGACTAAACTCCTTTTTCTCTCCCAACAGTAAATTCCCACATTAGATTTCTCAGTCACTTCCACCAACAATACTATTATATCCCCAGAACCTACCACTAAACTGCTAGGAGTCACCATCGACAATAAACTAAACTTTGATATACATATAAACAATACTATTAAATCTGTTAATAGAAAATTAGGCTCCTGTGATTAAATCTTTTCTCCTACCCTCTGCCTGCACAACAATAGCACACACACATCTAATATCTCCTCTTCTATATGCTTCACCCATCTTTACTAAACTTTCTAAAAACAATCTCAGCAAACTGGAAATGTCCTATAATAACATCGCCAGATTTGCCACAGGAAACCCTTATAGAACCCATCATTGCCTCAATTTAAAACAGCTAGGCTGGCTTGAACTACAGAACCTAATTAAATTCCATCAACTAACTATAGCTCACAAAACCCTTTACACATCATCCAAAACTCCTGCTCTATCCACACTAATCACTCCCTATAAAAACCTAGATTCCCTAAGGTCCTCACATAAACTCTTAGCACATACTACCAAAATAAACAACAAGGCCAGTGACTCTCTTTTCTCTAATACCGTAGGGAAAGCCTGGAATCTTCTACCAAATGATATTTCTACACTTCCCTCTCTCTCCAGTTTCAAAAACAATCTGAAAGTATATCTCAAATCTCACTGGCTATGTCATTGCTCCAAACCTGACTAACTCTATAATTACTTAACTGCATCCTATATGGATTATTTAGCTAGAATTGTTATTTTTATCCTGTAATTTAGTGCTGTTTATGCTTATTTTTTTGTATTTTTTCTTTTGCATATTTGTGTTACTCATAGATAGAAATAAGTTAATTAGCTGTATGTATCTAGGAGCTTTTCTCCCCGGGCCTCTACTGAAAATGGACATGTATCCAGTTAGACTAGCCCGGTAAACAAATATAAAATAAAATAAATAATAAAATAAATAAGTGTGGCTACTGTGGCTGAAGTGAGTGTCAATACTGGCCATAGCCAAACAGTTGACGAGGTTTCACACAGGTGGATTAATAGGAGTGCTTATAGGAGGCCTGCTGGGATTCCATTACCTGTTGCAGGTGTCTTATGTGTCACTCGGTGTATGTTTAGGGCTATTATGGAGGCACAGGCATATTCTGAAAAGCACTCTAGATGAATGCTCAGTGTTATGGATGCAGCACAGGCTGACATCTGTGACTGCCTCCACCATGTTGCTGATACCCTGGATTGGTTCATTCATACAGTGGTCTGAGACAGATTGCAGACTATCTGTCTTGGAATGCACATTGTCTGTGATGGTTGGAGTTGAGCATTGGACTCGTGAACACAGGTCAGCAACTAAATCTGCTGAGAGTCCACGTGGCCATGCACAATCATGCTCCCATAGTCGCAGTACATCCATTGCTCCAGAGGGGAGTGTGCTGTCCACACCATGATGTGGCAGGCCATGGGTTTATGATTCTGGGCATTCCCATGGAGGACATGATCCTGGCAGGCAGCAGTCACCCTGTGGTAGTAGCTCAACATCTGATCTTGGGCATGGAGGTGCCAGTGGAACTCCTGGCAGAGCCAGTTTTCATGTTTTGGGGTTGATGATAAACTGTCAGCTCTACCATACATGGCTCAAAGCTGTCCAACATACAGACACATAGGGCTAATACTGAGCTTGCCTGTGTTCATACAGGCACTCACACACCACTGTCACATTCAGATCAGCTACAGACACACATGCCACATTTCCCCAGTCCACTTTGCCTGCTTCCCTTTCAGACTCACACACATGCTTGCCAAACTATTGGATTTGCCTAGGCCTCCTGCACGCCCATACAATACCCTGTGTAAGTGATGATATCTCTGCCACATCCCTGTCATCCTTCTCATTGATGCAGGGAAATGAAGCTATGTTTCTGTTATACAGGGAGACTATCTAAATTAATATGTATTTGTTTTGTCCATTGTTTCTATGACATGCTACTTGTACTGGTCAGTTACAGATATTGAATGCTGCCATTTGTAATGAGTAAACCACATTGTTTTGTGTATGTTACATTGGATGCTGTTGTAATGGTGTGTAGTAACACAACGAAAGGTTTATCATGGAACTGTTTAGGTTTCAATTTCAGCATTGCATAGGACAGACCTATGGGTGCACAATTTCAATAAACCTATCAATGTCATAGAGCGCAGAATGAAATAACTGTACAGAAAAAAATGTCATCAGAAAGGTAAGAGAGTATAGGTGCATGGCTCTATAGGTTCATATGTGTATAATAGGCTAATAAAAACAAGGTCTTTAGGTCTTCTTTCAGCCTAGCCATGCATCCCTAAACTCTGACAAGGTCTGTTACCCTTGATAAGTGCAAGCAAAGTTTTGGGAGCTGAGACATGTACAACTGGGGCATATGAGATGAACCACCTACAGTTTCCCTGTATCCATTAGAGACATTTGTCCTAAAGCAGTTATCATTGTTGTTTTCCCCATCCTATCATGTAACTTGCACATGATTTGTGGTAGGGTGGAACTCTGCTTCGTATGGATGGGGAGCTTGTAACATATTGTGTGTAGTCTCTGCGCTACATACCTGTCTCTGCAGCATGTCCTATTTATACCACAGTCAAGGTTTAGGTGTGTAGGACTGCTAAATCTCGTGCTACTTCTTTATTGGATATGCAGGGGGTGCACAGTGGTATCTGACTCCTCCTTGAATGGCAGGCATACACCACCCCTCCAAAGCATGTAGGAGACAGAATACACAGTTACAGCCTTGACGCGGTTTGCATAGGACATGTTATGTACACTGCGTATTGATTTACTGTGGTATCTCTGTGGATGTTACAGTTGTCGGATATGCCTAGTTAGTTACATGCCAAAGGTGACATTGCACTCAATGATAGGTGTGATGAATGTAGAATACAATGAAACAATGACTTTCTCAGATTTACATGCCATACCTTTGTTTATAGGTTGAGCAACATATAATGAATTCCCAAATATTACCGACCAGTGGCAGGCAGAGGCTAGATCACTATGTGTCTATAAGTCCCTGACTACTGGGTCAATTATTGGAGGTGTGTGGTCAATATGATCGATACCAGGGTGGATGACTTCCCAAGGGACAGTATTGTGCATTCCTTGGCATTTAGTGTTAGTCCATGGCTCTGACAACAACTGAATGTCTGTGCCAGCCCATCCTGGATAACTGCTGAGTCAGTGTGGGATTCAATGACAGGTTCTAATTTGCAATCATCTGCCTCAGTCAGAGGCCAATGACAGTAGCCATGACTGCAGAGAAGTAAATGCCTAGAAGAAACGGTTCCAGGAATAATTTGTGAGGGACTCCACTAATGACTGGCCACATTGTAGTGGTGGACTTCCTAATGCTATTGCCCTGGATAATGTCTGTCACCCACTTGTCTATCCAGTAGCTGACATACTAGTTTGTAACTAATATCTACAGTTTGTCAGCAATGCCTGATGGCCTAATAGTGACAAATGCCATGTCAGGTCATTGTAGGTGGAGTGAATAATTTTTTCCTCATCCATTGCTTTATCTAACACTGAATGAGGTCCACCAGGTAGGGTAGGCATGATCTGTCCTTGACAAAACCAAATTGGGTTTGGTCCAGTGTCTGTAGGTGTACTACATCTTTAATGATCATTTCTATGGTAATTCTTTTCACGGCTTTAAATATCAGACTGCAGAGACTTCTGGTTGTCCTGTGTGCTACTCGATATTGCAGTTAATTCTATCATGACTTCCAAGAAAATTGTCACCCAAGCTGTCTGAGTTTGTACAGAGCACAGGCAAACACTGGAGGGGGAAACAAATATGTACACCCTGTGAAGGCAAGGGTAGATTATTTACACAGTTATTCTGCAGTTAGACACTAATCAAGCAATGCATACTGAAAACTAATAATTACCTTATGAATTATGCTGAAAAGAGGAGAGTGCTCTGAATTGCTGGTGCCTGGCTACAACTACTGCTGGTCTCAATAAAATCACACTCTGATGAATACAAAGCTCCCATTCTTTTACTCTCACCAGAAGCCGAACGTTAGTAACATACTCGACATGAGAAGCAGGCCCAGCCTGTTAGTTGATCCACACAGATGTTTCACATGATGCAAGGCTCTGTAGGCTTGACATACCCTTTTCCAGGCAGATGTCCTGATTAGCAACCAGAGCAATCATTTCACTTTTGCATATACTATGCTTTGTGTTTCAAGCCTCGTAGGATTTGACTAGGGTACTGACCTTATTAGGATTAGGACACAGGTGCTGCATCTCAATACAGCTTTCAATATCAGGTGACCTAGATGTCCAAGGATGCTCTAGTAAGCTTCACAGCAGCAGTGATCCATGGTAGTTGACAATTTCACAACAATTCATGCAGCCAGCCCTTCAACAGTGTAATGGTGGACATCCATGTGACATGGATGTGAGGCCTCCTGCAGAAAAGTGGCCACCTTTGGCCAATGTGATTTCCCCCTCCCACATGTCCTAGGTATGTCATACTGTACATTCATGTTACTGGAACACAATTCTGTGTTCCTACATCATTTCACACAACACTCAGTTGTCTAGTTGCTTGACAGCCATTGCAGACTTGTAAGACCAAAGTAATGACTGCAAAGGTGAACGTGTTTTCTGTACATGTATGGACATCCACATCTGCATTGCAAAGATGCCTACAGCCAGTATGTTTGCAGTTATCAACCACAAGGGTGTAGCAGCATGACCCTAACTTTGCTGAAGTTGTACATTGTCACATTTGTAGGTATGCTATCGTGACCCTGCCTAATGACAGTATCATGATTAATGCAAGTGCCACATGCCTGGGAAGGCATTGTATTCAATCTACTGTATTTTGCAACATTGTCAGGTACTGTTTTACCTTAGCAGTGCAACATAAAGGTGATATCATGTTAAATGTAAGCATTTGTCAGGCTGCTGCCTACCATGGCCTGTTGTGACATATACACAAGCAAAAATCTATTGCTAATGGCATTATCTCTGACTGCTGATGAGATGTTGAAAGCGTTCCCAACCCACTAATCCTGCTCCTCACAAACACAATGTGTGAGAGATGTGACCATATTAGAAACCCTTTATCTATGCTTTTTCACACACCAGTTAGTGCATATGATAATGAGTTGGTTGCCAACATGCACACCTCACCTCTTACCCCACCCAACCCCACATCACACATAGCTACATGTGCAGAGGTTCTTAACAGACATAAGTAAACACCAGGTTGTCTGAAGTTCATTTTAATAAATACTGACAAAAGCACTTACATCATTTAAAATTTAGAGTCTGATTCTTGATTTATCAATCTGCTTCTTCCTAGTACTTGTATTACTAGTTTTTTTTATTTTTAGGCAATGTAATAATTGCCTCATGTTTACAGACAACCACTTACTCCTAAAACAATTACACTCTGTAAGAGATACAGTATGAGCTTGGAATCAGTTCTGTCATGTGTAACAACCAGGCAGACATCAAACAGGTTGTCAGTGCAAACACTTCATCTCCTGCACATAATAAGCACACAACACATAAACCCACATAATAAGCACACAACACATAAACCCACATTAGCAAAGGCACTCGCTAGAAACCTATCAAAAGATCAGAGACCTCCCAGCAGTAAACAAATCACACATACTGGAAAATGAACAGATCACACTAGACATAGCAACACACATACAAGTGTCCAACAAATAAACCCCTAAGGAAAAACACCTAAAAACCTAATGTCCAGGTCATAGGTAATTCCATATTGAGACACACGTATGTCTCCCTCGCCAGGCTGGATAAGGAGAAGGTCATGGTCATGGTCAGCTATCTGTCAGGTCTAGGATCCTTCAAATCATGCATGCACTCAAGTCATTCAACAACAATTATTGTTATGACACTGTCATAGTGCATGCTGGGGTGAATTACTTCAAATGTACCTCTCTGGTCTGGACTATATGAAGAGACGCATGACTAGAACTCTCTGATGTGTCCGGCAATATGTCCCTAGCACTAAGTAGCATTTTACCTTTACCCAGGAATCAGGATGATGCCACAATACAGACAAAAAGGGATTGACTTCAACAATTGGCTTAGCTTCCGGTGTCAATCCAAAGGGATCCAGTACCTGTTAGCTTGGGAATTCATGGTTGACAGACCACATTGCTTAGCCAAAGACGGTCTTCACCTGTCTCCTCAAGGCTTCCAGATACTGGAAAAGATGCTTGCCTCACCTATAATGCCATTTTTAGGCAATGTCAAAACAACAAAATTCCCAACATAAAGAAATCCACTCGAGACAAGTTCAAGGTTGTGCTACTTAATGCAAGGAGCCTAAACAGAAAACTGCACTACCTAGAAACAGTCCTCACCTTGGAAGATGCTAACATCTGTGCAGTCATCAAGACTTGGTTCAAGGCCATAGAGAGCACCAGGCCATGCAAGGATACAATACCTTCCACACATTCAGACCCCAAAATGAGAGTGAAAAAAACAAAGGTGGATGTGTATCCATCTTCATTAAATCCAAATACACCTCGAGACTGCTTAAACAGTACGACTGTCTGGAGTTACTTCAGATCCAAATAACTATAGATAAAACTCCCTACCACATCATTGTTAGCTACAGGTCCCCCACCATGAACCAAGAGAAGCACATCGCCCACCTGCACTTGCTAGAATCACTCCCTATACAGCCTAACACTTTGGTCATGGGAGATTTCAACTATCCTTCCATTGACTGGGCAACATAAATGAGCAGAAATGCGATTGCCCTAAAGTTCCTGGACTTTGTTAACTCAAATGTTCTGGTACAGTTAGTCACCAACCCTATAAGCAGCTTGAATGTCCTGGACTTGGTACTCAACAACATGGGGATCACTGTACTACCCACTGTGTGTTCCCCTCCTGGTAAGGTCAGACTATAAATCTGTCTTGTTTGAAGTAAAGATTGGACCTGATACCCACACTGGATCAAAGAAACTGAAAATTTTATCCAAAGCAAACTTTAGCTTGTTAAGTGAATATATAAAAAGCTTCAAGACCCCTGTTAACACATCCAACAATGACTTATATGCAGAAGAGTACACACATGCCCTGTATAGATATTTAAATAACTGTACAGACTCAGGTGTACCTGACAATCAAAACCAGGTCCTCAAGAAACAGGCCTCCTTGGTGGACCACAAGTATAAATAGTTTATATAAGAAAAGGAAGGAACTGTTATCTGAGAACAAGAAGGAAATTACTCAGCAGAGGAAGTATACCCTCCATAGCTTGAACAAGCAAATCAGATATCTTATAAAGTCTTTCAAAGCTAATTATGAGGCTAAATTAGCTTCTCTAGCTAAAGACAATCATAAGGTCTGATTTAGCTATGTCTGAAATCTTAAAGGAAATGCCCAGCTATGTGCTGAACTTATAGTAGATGGTCCCAGTCACACTGATCCTGAAGAAATTGCCAAACTACAGGCAAAAAGATTTGGTGCAAAAATCACCTCCCTGTCCCCACCAGACTTACCCCATAATGTCTCTGTCACCAGTCCTCCACTTAGCATCTCCAAAGAGCAGGTCATATCCACCCTCTCCTAGGCCAAAAACATGGCCTTCATGAGACCAGATAACATCCCAGGCTGCTTACTAAACAATGCAAAACAAGATCTAATGGAATCACCTGGCACTCTCTTCAACCATAGCCAGAGCACTGGCTTTGTTCCAGTAGAGTATAGAACAGCAACAGAAATCCCCTTACACAAAGGGGGCCCATCAACCGACCTTAGGAACTACAGGCCCATAAGCCTAACCAACCTTATCTGTAAGCCCATGGGAAGAATCATCATGGCCTTAACAAGGACATGAGTGAACTCAACACTCTTGCTCAGTATGGCTTTGTTAAGGGCAGATTTTGCTTATTAAACCTGATGGACTTTGAGAATGTCACCAAAGCCCTGGATGAGAGCAAAGCAGTACATGCCACCTATCTTGACTTAGCCAAGGCCTCTGACACAATCCCCCACTCAGGTATCATTGAGAAACTGTTGACAGCTGGGGATTAACCCATACATCACTATATGGGTAGCAAACTGGCTCAGCGATAGAATGCATACTGACAAAGTTGGGGATTCTGTCTCCACCAGTAGACAAGTTACCAGTGGTGTACCACAGGGATATGTGCTGGGCCTTCTCCTATTTGGAATCTACTTTTCAGAAGTTCAGGTGAAAGTAGATGGCTAATAGCTTGCTATGTTTGCAGATTACTGCAAACTAGGTGCAATCATTTAGGCCCCAATGATGTCAACATATTACAAAAGGGGCTAACACAAACAGATGATTGGTGACAGAGCCACAGACTAAAACTAAATCCAAAAGAGTGCATCATTATCCCCTTTGGCAAAGAAGTAACCCCTGCAAATTACATTATGGACAGCAGCCCACTAAGCACAAACTCAGTGGTGAGAGACCTGGGAACACAGGTTGATAGCAATCTAAACTTCGATCACCATGTCTCCACAGTGATAAGGAAAGCCTTCTACATTGCACATCTCATAAATAAGGGCATCGCATCCAAGAATAAGGATGTTATAACTCCTCTATACTTGCCCCTCACTAGAGCACTGATTGTGTACAATGCTCTCCTTTGCATATAACTCACCAGACACCTGCAGCAAATGGAGAGCCCACAGAGGTTTCTAACCAAGAAAATTCAGGGTCTCTGAAACATGATCTACATGGAATGACTGAAAGAACTGTCTCTGTACTCTGTATCCTACAGGCTGCTGAGAGGTGACCTGTGCCTGGCCTACAGAGCAATCTCTGGCCCTGCACTAATGGAAATGACTCATGTCTGCAAATGAAATGGACAAGAGTCACTCACTCCAGGGATCATAACCTAGTCTGTGACATAAACAAAACATGTGGGAGAGACAGATATGTCTCCCAGAAATTGCTGCTTCTCTGGAATAAACCCCCACTTCATGCAAAGCAGAGCTCCTCAATGACCCTCTTTAAGCACAATCTGGACAATTGGATGGGAGACCATGAATTCATCGTGGTGGTGACACATATGTCCCTCATAGACAGGGGCAGTCAGTGCTAATCATGGATTCACTCTGCTATACATGAACATTTGAACATGGTCAGCTAAGGAACAAGGATATTACACTGCTAGGCTTGTAAAGGCCCTAGGGCCATTAACCTAGTAACCTCCTATGAACCTAAGTTTGACACACACACACACACACACACTATATATATATATATATATATATATATATATATATATAACACATAAAATAACAAAGTAAGGCCATCACTTATACACACATGCACCCACACGTGTATATATATATTGATATATATATATATATATATATATATATATATATATATATATATATATATATATAATATGGATAGATGGATCTGGTGAAATTCATCTCACGCACTTTTTATCGACATCAAATTTATTGGCACATTTTTTTTGTAAAGTTAATTTGACTGACAGGCATTTCTATCAACAAATAATTTTAACTAAGATGTTGAAGACAGAGAAAATGCACCTAAATAAAAGTTTTTGCAAGGGGCAAACACTCCCCATGTGTGGGGATTTACCCCAAATCCCCCACCTTACTTAATTATACTAACTCTGAGGTCGCACTACAGAGAAATGAGAAACAAACAATGAATCATTGTTGTCCGTATTTAACTTTCTGTGTGCTTATATAAATAGATATATTCAAATATTTGTGTGTATTTCATATGGTCAAATTCACATTAGGGTGAACAAAGTGCACTGGCATTATAAAGATTGACTGCACTTACCAATGTATTTACATCTGTGAGGGTTGAAGAAAGTCAACTGGCAAACTAATGGACTGCAAAAAACAATGGTAAGTAAAGTGTGGGTTACAAGCCCAGCTTGTAAGGCAAAGCGCTTTATGAGAGATACAGAGGGTGTTTAATATGTGCAAGATTGTGGTACAGTGGGGACTGAGAATGTGCTCTTTCCTCACTGTTGTCCCATCCAGGAGCAGGTACACATAATATAGCAGTGTTGTGGGCGGGCCTGGGGGGCTCGGTGTATGCAGTGATAGTGGTGTGAGATTGTCCTAGCTTTGGATTCCAAGTCACTTGTGTTGCTGATAGTTGAAAATATGTGTAGTCACTGTTTTCCAGAGTCAGTTTATTGTGCAGCCACTGAAGTCTGGAGTCACTTTATTATATTATATTGTCAGTATTTTGTGTTTTCACTTTTGAGGGTCACTTTTCCTTTTATAGTAAATGATTTATGGTGTAATATTATGCACACACACACACACACACACACACACACACACATATATAGATACAGACAGACAGACAGATAGATAGATACAATAAGCAAACAACTGGTGAATTGCCCAGAGAAAGATGCTCTGATTCAAAAATGCACACCACTTCCAAAAAAGAATCAGCACTCAAAGTCCAGATCAGTGAAGATCAAAAAGAAAATCCACAAACGACACAAAAAAGTGCAGTAATAAATTGTGTTTATGCAGTAATGGCATCAAATTACAAATTACATCCAAATAATAGTCATACTTGGAAGGGAACAGAGAGCAAACGTCTACCACTTGGTTGGGTTAATAGTACAGCACAGCAAACATGCTGATTTCACCTCATGGCATCATTAGAGCAGTAGCAAATGTGTGCAAAAGTATGGACTAATAAACCAGCACTTTGAAGAAACAGTGCATATAAAAATTCAGAACTACTCAAACATACATTACTAGTAAACCAAAATTAAAACATCAGACTAAATAAATGGTTAATACCTAACACTAAAGCATATTTAAACCTAACTAAATATACAGCAACTACCACTTTTCAATAAGGCCAGGCTTATATGTAGCACCCAAATTAATAATCCAAAGTTTTTCTTTTTGATCCAAAAAACGAAGTCTAGATCATTTTGATAGATGGTTTTCTATTACTACATCTATACCCACAAAAATTAAATTTGCCGCAGCATGATCCAATAAATGCACTTCTCAGCCATTTACAATTAATATCACTAAGCTGTATGGCAATTCTATGTTTAAAAGATCTTGAAGTATGACCCACATAGAAAGCCCCACATTAACATATTGCCATATATACCACCCAGTCAGTATTACAGATAATCAAATATCTAATGTAAAAAACCTTAGATGTATTCATTGAAGACTTAGTCTTAGAGATCACCTTGCAAAAAACACAGTTGCCACATTGAGTGCACCCCCTGGCATATTGGTTTTAAATCTCTTGCTCCTATATACAGATCATTTCTTAAATGATGAAAGGTATTCCCCAATATTCTTACCTCTCCTAAATCCAAATTGACAAACGCCACCAAGACATTGAGCCAAAAATGGATCCAATTTTAAAATGTATCAATATTTGTTAATAACCTGGCATATTTTAAATGTATTGGTTCCATAATTAGTAATTAGTCTTGGCATGCTAGGAGCCATAGACATTTTTGATCTATTATTTTCCAAATTCAGTAAATCCTCCCTTGACCTACTATTTGCCATTGTGAATGCACGTATAACATCCACTGGCATATACCCTCTTTTGTATAAATCTCCTCTTTATCTTTTCAGCTTCCACTTCAAATACAGAATTGGAGCTACAGATCCACCTTAAATGTAAAAACTGTGCTGTTGGAATATTATGTATAATATGTCACAATGACAGCTATTAGCCCTCAAAAGTGAATTCTTTGTAAAGGGCTTTCTATATAATGTAGTAGCTATAGAGCCATCTATGAGTTTTGTAGCATTCACATAAAGAAAACCAATGTTGAACAAATCTAAATTGCCAGTAAATTTAAGACCAAAACTATTAGAATTCAAATAAGCAACAAATTCATTCCATGCTGCTCATGAGCCATGTCAAACCCACCAACAATTGTCCAAAAATCTATGGCACATGTTGAGGTATCCTTTAAATGGATTGTTTTCCTGATAAATCACTTTTAACTCAAGAAAACTCATAAATAAATCTGAATATATGGGTGCAAAAGTAGCACCCATAGCCATCCACTCGATTTGTAAATAATGTCCACCCCTATAACAAAACACATTGTGTTCAAGAACTAAACCTAACAGTCACAAAATAAATTTGATATGGGCTTCAGAATATAAACCTGAATAATACAACCAATATTTAATAGCCAACAACCCCCCTCATGGGGAATGCTGCTATACAATGATTGTACATCCAAAGTGACCAAGTATGCATCAGTAGGTATCTGCAAATCATTCATCAGGGGCAGGAATTTAGTAGTATCCTTAATCCTGCCCCTGAAAAAGGGTAATAGGGGTTTGAATTGATTTTCCAAATAAACAGAAAGGGGCTCTGAAAGAGAACCCTGTCCTGAAACAATGGGTCTTCCTGGAGGATTGTTAGCAGATTTATATGTTTTTGGGAGGATATAAAAATATTGTGTTAGTGGATCCTCCACTGCTAGATGTCATAATAAATTGTCCATAATTACACCCCTCTCTTTAGCTTCACAGAAAAATCTATCAATATATATCTTAAATTCACTAATTGGGTCCAATGGTAATTTCCAATAGGAGGCAACATCACTCAATTGAGTCTCAACCTCATTATCATAATCAAAAGAGTCCCATAAAACTATCACCCCACCATTATCAGCATTAACCATCACTTCTACTTTTTCATTTTCCATCAAATTTTTCAAAGCACCTTGTGTTTTAGTGAGATTATTATTAAAATTCCTAAAATCACCTCACTATTAGTATGAAGTTTGAATAATACTTGCTGTTAAAATAATCTCACAACAGAGTGGTATGGGGGCTGAAAACTGGATTGTTTATAGATAAAGGGGTTAAGAGGCATAGGTGTCAACTCCTCCTTCTGACTATAAAAAATTAAATTTAAACTAAGACAGAAATTTTTAACATCCATAACTATGGAGAAATAATGGGAAGTATAACAACAAGGTACATATCTTAAACCTTTATTCAACACATTACTTTCATCATTCATAAGGGTAGTAGAAGTCAAATTAACAACAAGATTATATTCATCAACTTCAGTCTCAGTCATTTCGCTAGTTGCATCAACATACAGGCTCTGAAATTTTGCTCCACAATTCTTATGTTTCCTTCCACCCCTTCTAAAGGGCCTTTCAATGTTTTATGGGATGGAGAGTTGATATCAAAAACATCCCCCGCCTCTGTCTCCATATCTGTACTAGAGCAGTTTGAAGAGAAATCAGAGGCACTAAATTCATTCCCAGAACTATTATCCATTCTTTTTAAATATGAGTGTCCTCTCTTCCTTTTTTGGTCTAATATTTTATCTATTGTGTCCAGTAAAACATGCAATCTGTTTAGAACTCTTCCAAGTATATATAACATTACTAAGATAGTCTTACTGATCCCTATTATATTTTTTTTCATTTTATGGGTACATAATTTGGTTCATACTCATTCATGTCTTTAAGAAACTGAGAATACATCACATCAAAACCACTCTGGCTCTCAAAACATTGTAGTCTATCAAAGTTCTTATTCAACTTTTCATTTAAATTAACCAGTTGTTTTTCATAATATTCAATTAAGATTTCAAGAAACTTTTTTGAGGCTACCATTTTGAGCATTTTTCCACCTTTCCATAAACATTCTCATGACCAACTCTTGATTCAAAATAAATCCTTAGACATCACAGAGCAATCTCAGCATTTATGTAAGATCTTAACAGTTTAATATGACAAACATTAGCCGTTATACATTTTAGCAGTTTTGCTAAGGAATTTAAATTCATTAGTCATACTGGTTATCAGGCTTCTGTGTTGCTAGTAAAGTCAGAAATATCATTCTTATCCTCAGCCAAATTATTCAAAAAAGAATGCAAGCTATTCACCACAGCCATAATTCCACACAATAGTGATCCAAAAACTCACGTAGATGAATTCCATGAAAAGACAGCACACACAGATAAATTATGAGCAAACAAATGGTGCATGACCCAAGAAAGGTGCTCCAATTTGAAAATACACAACACATCCAAAAATGAATCAGCAGTCAAAATCAGGATCAGTGAAGATCAATAAACTTTCAGATGCAACACAAAAACATGCAGTAATAAATCATGTTTTTGTAGTAATGGCATCAAATTACAAATCACATCCAAATATTAGTCATACCTGGAAGGGAACAGAGAGCAAATATACATCACTTGGCTGGTTTATGGAATTTTATTGATCTTCACTGACCCGGACTTTGAGTGCAGGTTCTTTTTTAGTTATATATAGATATATGTATATACAGATATAGATATACATATATGTATCTATAGATATAGCTATAGATATAGATATATATAGACATATAGGTGTATCGCTAATCAGCAAAAATACCCATTGTTGACTGGTAGAATGTCAACCTCAAAATATCAAGAACATAGCAGTCGATATGCCAGTACACAAGCACCAAGAAACAGCCTCAGCACATGTAATCTTTCACAATAAAAAAATAATAAGTTATTGTTTTTTGCAGGAAGGCTTGCCAATGCTGTACAACCTAGCCCCCCTAACTCTGAAATCACACAAACCTGGGGTAAGGACAAATTTTCCAATCCCTAGATTTGTGCAAACTTGCACACTTGTCAATCAGGTCCCTAATAAACCGCATACAGTGAACTACCAGTTCACTAGTATATATATATATATATATATATATATATATATATATAGTTTCACTTCAGAATGTCAAACTACTGAAAACTCGAACTTCATATGGTCAAGATCATATGATCGAGTTTTCAGAAACTTGAAATTCCGAAGTTAAATTAAAAAAAAAAAAAAAAAGTCAAACATATTTCTTCAGGGGGGCAAGCCCCCCTGCACCCTCCCTACTTAAATATACCATCTTCATGATCACACTATAGCAAGGAAATAGGAAATCTCTCGTTCTGCACTTCTGCATACAGCATGGAACAGGACATTTCCCTTTTCACCACTGTAGCACGATCTCGGAGTTGGTATATTTCAGTAGGGGGACTGTGGGAGTGCAGGGGGGTTTACCCCCTGCAGAAACAATGTGTTGTGTTTGACTTTTTTCTTTTTTTTAACTTTGGAATTTCGAGTTTCTGAAAACTCAATCATATGGTCTTGACCATATGAAGTTCGAGTTTTCAGTAACTCGACATTCTGAAGTGAAACTAATATCACTAACTCACACGCTGTCATCTATGGCCCATTTAGAGTGTCCAATCCACATATTGCATGTCTTTGGACTGTGGGAGGAAACCAGAGCACCCAGATGAAACCCTCATGGCCGCAGGAAGGACAGGCATACTCCACACAGAAGGCATCCCAGTAAAGAATCAAACTAGAGACCTTGTTGTTGTGGGGCAACAACACTAACTTCTGCACCATCATGGCCACAGGATACAGGCACTGGATACAGTCATTTTTCACAGCTGATCTGACAGTAAAGCCTGCTTATGTGACTTGCTCAAAGACAGACAAACAGGGACTATGTGAATCAATCTGTGATTGTCTCAGGTTCTAGTGCTATTAGCACATCATTTTAGAACACTCCATCAGCTGATATAACACTTGTCAGAGCAACAAAAATTCATATACAACACCCTGTCTGTCTGACAGGCCATATTAAAACTTTTTGGTCTTCTCAGGTCATAATTCTTCATTAGTACTTATCTCTTTCCCGGTCATAGTCCTGTGCTCACTCCTCCATGTTATCCTCTTGCTTGCATTGTGTGTCTGATGGACAATACAATGTATTATTTACCTGAGTATCCCACATTTCCTTTACCTTGAGTGCCAGATTTGTTAACTAGCAAAAGGCAACCAAAAAGTGTAAAGATAAAATGTGAGTTTTGTTGTCTTTTTTTATTTATTGACATACTGCCTTGGAAGAGAATCTCATGCCAAACCTGCTACCATGTTATGATTCCTAGTTTCATAGTTTCATCATTTTCGCAATTGCCATGCATTCAACTGTAGTAATGCATGCTTGCTGCCTTCTGCAATAGTAATCTATTGCCAAAGTCATCTACTGCAATGAGTTTTCTATTAACTCCATTTGGATTTGGTGCAATTTAAGGCTATCCAATGCAAATTGTCACTCTTATTTTTCATGGCAACATCCCCAGGATTCCACAAAATGTGCACTAACTATCATTGCTGGAGCACTGATATATAGAACTGCTACTGACAGTTTGAAAATATACTGAAAGTATGTGAATTCAGTGACTTACAATTCAGCTGTGCATTTTTTAGATATTTGCCAGTGTTTTCACTTTGCTACGAATTGCATAAAATCATTATTTGGATGTATATTTTATTATTAATATAGTAGAGCTGACTTAATATGTTTGACTGAAGTAATGCTTACCTTCTGAACTGATATGCTACCAGCAGGTTGCATATTTTTTTAAAATGCATTATTGTCAATATAACATATCTGTGTGACAGTAATTATTACTAGGCATATTCTTTACTATTGTATGTTATAGAGCATGACCAATGCTGACATTCAGATATCTCAATATTTTAAATCGGATGTCTGTGGCATGCATGCATCAATGAAGTGTTGTTTGAAAAACCCAGATGGCATGACTTTGTTACACTTGTTTACAGTAGTCTACTTAAGCAACAGTTCAAAAATTAGACTGGAATTCTGAGAAAAAATAAGAACACGATATTATAAATTTCACATTTTGTGCAGTGAGGCCTTTCACCCCTTTACATCCTTAATCAGGAGAGCTGACTCCCCACATCCCTGCTACTTATATCTGCTATGTCAAAAAAACTGTGCATCAAAGTTGGGGGAATGCTGCGAGACACCATCACCGCACAATTAATATATAGCTATAGTCTCAAATTCATACTTAAATTGTCACTGGTATGAGGATTGCAGTTATAGTCTTTAAACATTCACTGGGCAAACAGACTAGCATAGAGAACAGTCAGAGGCTTATATCAGCCATAGGATGAATGCCACAGAGAGCCACAGTTTAATAGTACAGGCCTGCTGTTGACATGTCACATATATGCATGACCTTGTATGTCAGCTAGATAAGGACATCAAGGCTGGCCAGTCATGCCATAGTTAAGGCACCACTACAACTGCTCATTACAGAATCTTTTTTCTGTCACTGGGATCATGGCATCTCATGTAACATCCCAGTTGGTGGGACCATCTTATTTGAACCAGCTGTACAGTCAGGTGTATGAACAATATTTTCCACCATATTAATGTGTTGCCCTGTGTTTGCAATTGCACTTTTTCTATATGTATTATTTCTCCTTTATTAGTAATGTGTATGTGACTCAGTGTATCATGTTCATGTTATCATGTAAGCATGAGGTCATGGAGTTCACAGGTATGTGAAATGCGGTATATATGTATTTATTTATTTTAGTTAGTGATTGATTGATTGATTGCAAGGAGAGGTTGTTATGTTGTATTATTCAAATGTAATGTTGTTGTGTAAGTTGTCTTGTCATGTAAATTCAGGACCATCAAACAATAGACATGAGGGTCGCAAGCTGCAATGCTAGAAACAGTTAAAAATTATGTGTATTTGGCATGCGTTCATTATTTCACTTCCAAATATGGATATAAGTGGTCTTAGTTGTTTACTTTACTGATATCCCTGGCCACATAGTATAGCTACGAGAAATGCAGATATGCATGCTATTGAACACAGTGTTAATATTACATTGTTAACAACTGCTAATGATGAATTGCCTACATAGGACACCACAGATACATGGGAAAGTCTTGTGATTGCCACGCCTGGTGCCTTCACTGTTACTGATGTTCAGTCTTCTGTGGCCAGTCCTATGCATATGGATATTGCAGAGCAGCACATTTCTGATACAACTGCATTCAGTGATGTTGAGCATGTAGAAATGAGTACATGTAAAGCTCAAACTTCATAACATGTTCCTTTATTGACCAGTGTTCAGCCTATAGCTGCCTGAGTTGAAATGACAGGAGCCAATGAGACATGTGAAGACCAAGATGAGAATGGGATATGTAACATGCTTCTCCATATATGTATATGGGCAGAGTCCATCAAGTACCAGTCTAGGCAACATGCTGAACAGGTGAGACCCTTCATGTTACATCCCATAAGACTGCATGACAGTGCGTGAAGGTGCCACTTGAAGATGCTGTACACCAGCATGTAATGATGGAATATGAGCTTCACCAGTTGATAGAAATGATGATCCACTTTGTGCAGGTCATCATTTCTTCACTTCATTAACACTCTAAGAACATGTAGTTTGAGACAGAGCTCGTGCACTGAGTGCCAGCATTAGCTATGTAGTTGGGCTGAGTGATCTCAGCCATGGCACTTCAAAGATTGTTCCTGCTGCAGTGACTGCATCAGTGGGACACCGCAGTATGAGTAGTCCTGGTCGTCTGTATGCAGTCCAATGAATATGCAGCCATGACTGTTAAATTTACTGAGTCCTGAATCTTGCACTCTTACATGTCTGTCACAACACATTAGTCTGAATTTGTTCAATTGTGTGCCTCATGGGAACCCTGGTAGCATATCATCTCAACTCTTCCCTATTTGTAGCATTTTTTGGACTTTGTGACAGGTAATGTCTTCACATAGTTAACATTGTTGACAGACATGCAGGGTATAACTGACATTCTGTCAACTTGTAGACACAGATCATATGTGTACTGGATGTGTTTACCTACAGCAATCCATTTTTCATAGCTTCATATGTAAGTATTGGAGTAGCTGCCATTGTGGGCCCTTTAAAGCCTAGTCAACAAAGGTGCAACCTGCTCAAAACGCACCCAGTGCTTGTCTCATGAACTAGCTTCCCATTCTCTCATCTCTACAAGTGATGATTAAAAAAAGGACTTAAACTACATGATGACAATTGGCTTCCTACAGACAGTACTCACTCCTTGACATCCCATTCCCTTTCTTCAAATGAAGAGCTAAATAAACAAAAAATAAGTCCACTTCTTCTAATGGCACTCCCATTAGGTTGCCAGTGACATGCCACTTCCATTCCCTCCTGCCCTGTCTCCTCAATGGAAGAGCAAAAAAGAAAAAAAGGTTAAGTGGCCAGATACACACCCCCTCCTACTACCCCAGATCTTCAATGGAAGAGCAAACAAAAGTCTGCAATCAGGTACCTGGAGATCCTGAAATACAAGAGTCAATCATGTCCTATTTCTGTAGAAGTTAGTAGTGGTATGTGCATATGTGTGTATGTATTGGGGTATGTATGGTATGTGTTTGATTTTATTACAGACTGCTTATGTAGGAGAAGGGGTAGGCAGATGACTAGGCAACAGATACAAAGGAAAGACACCTCTGAAAACAGTCCTTAGGATCATCCCCTACTGCTAATAAGCTGCAAATGTACCTTTATACATTTGATAATCACCAGGACACAACAGAAAGGGACTTCTACAGCAGACTTTGAAAACTTGCACACTTCAGGAACATTGATAACCTATTGAATCAAGGTAACATGTTGGTATTATTCACCAGTGAAGTCATGATAGTAAACAGAAACCATAAGATGGCCTTTACATCCATTAGCCAAATAGATGCACACAATTAAAGAGGGGTGTGAATGAAGGGGTGAATACAAGGAGAGATGGACAGACACATAACAATGTTTTGGGTAATGGAACATTCACGGACATGTTTTTGGTGTTTTCTCATATTAACCTGCCATGCTCTGTAGCATGAATTGATTTATATAGGGGTAAGGAAGGGAGGGACAACAGGCTTATGACAAACAGAGCAAAGTTGGATAAACATCTTCATATTTCTGTCGATGGTGTCACTTCAAATACTCTTTTTTGGCCAGTATTTATTATATCTCCATAAAACTCATAACTGTGGCAGATGTTAAGATGTGGGTGATTAAACATATCATACACATATAACATCACACTAAGAAATGATATCAAATGTATCTGGAACTGAACCCGTGATGCTATTGGCAAACAATATCTTCAGACAAGTGATTTATGCCAAGTCTGAAAATATGAAGTTGCACTCTGTTGCATCCAGCAGTCTAAGAACTGTCAGAGTAGCTATTTCAAAGTAGCACCTTTACTTTGTCTTAACTCAGTATTCCTATAGCACAGCATGTTTAAGCACCTTTGCACAAACCAGACTAGTTTGACTAATGACAAAAACTCAACAGGTTTTGCCATAGGACATGATCAGCCATTTACTGCCTCTCAGCATTAGTGTGTGTGATGCCAAACTCCATGCAAATGCAGAGGACAAAAAGTGAAGCTTTTTTATGGGCCATTTTTGGCCATGTGTGTTGTGCATGATTCTATTTTTTGACCAGATTAAATGTGCACAAATGAGGTGATAGAACAGTGGTGAAATGAGGAGGCAAGCAGAGGGAATAACATAAGGGAGGCAATACAGGCATTTGCAGGATAGGATTGGGAAAGAACGATAGATATCCAGTTCTTCACCGCAGTAAATGTGGACATATAACAACATTTGTTGAATTTCGACTGTCACTACAACACAGATGGGTGACAACAACTCAAAAATGTTGTATAGCCAATTGAACCAAATAGGTTCATAGGTTCATAAGAGATTACTAGGCTAATGGCCCAAGGGCCTTTACAAGTCTATCCTTGGAGGAAATCCATGTACCCCAGTTGACCACAGTTAGGTTGTCATTGTTAGCATATAAAATCTATGATCAGCACCAACTGCCCCTGTCCATAGGAGACATTGGTGCCACCACTGGGGTGATTTTACGGTTACCCATCCAATTGTCAAGGTTGCACATAAATAGGGTCATTGAGGAGCTCTGCTTCACTTGAGGTGGGAGCTTATTCCAGAAAAGTGTCATTCTCTGGGAGATATATCTGTGTATCCAACATGTTCTGTTAATGTCACAGGCTAGGTTGAGATCCTTGGAGCGAGTAACTGTTGTCCCATTTGATTTGTGGATGTACAGCATTTCCTTTGGGGCAGGGTCAGCGACTACTCTGTAGGCCAGGTACAGGTCACCTGTCAACAGCATGTATGATACAGAGTACAGAAACAAGGCATTCAGTCTCTCCATGCAGGTCATGTTTTGGAGGCCCTGGATTCTCTTGGTTAGAAACCTCTGTGGTATCTCCAGTGCTGTAGGTGTCTAGTGAGGTACATACAGAAGGCAGCATTGTACTCAATTACTGGTCTGATAAGGGTCGAGTACAGCGGAGTTATAAGCTCCTTGGTCTTGAATGTGATGTGTGTATTTATGAGATGCACAATGTAGAAGACTTTGGACACATAGTGATTGAACTTTAGATTTCTTAGTAACTTGTGTTCCCAGTCTCACACCACTGAGTTTAACCTTATAGGGGTACTATCTATATCATAATTAGCAGGTGCTACTTCTTTTCCAAAGGGGATAATAAGGCATTATTTTGCATTTAGTTTTACTCCATGGCTTTGGCACCAATCATTTGTCTGTGTCAGTCACTTCTGTAATATGTTAACATTGTTGGGGGACTTTATGACTGCACCCATTTTACAGTCATCTGCAAACCTGGTAAGCCACAGGCCATCTACTTTTGTCTGGACTTCAAAGAAATAGATTCCAAAGAGAAGAGGGTTCAGCACAGATCCCTGTAATACACCACTGGTAACTGGTCTACTGGTGGATTTGGACTACCCAACTTTGACAGTGTGCATTCTATCAGTGAGCCAGCTGGCAACCCATACAGTAACATATGGATTAATCCCCAGCTGGGAAAGTTTATCAATTATCTGTGAGTGGGGAGTTGTCAAAAACCTTGGATAAATCAAGATAGGTAGTATGTACTGCTTTCCCCTCACCCAGGGTATTGGTGAGATTCTCAAAAAAGTCCTCCAGGTTTAATAAGCAAGAACTACCCTTGACAAAACCACACTGGGTTGGGTCAAGAGTCTGAAGTTCACCTATGTCCTTGTTGATAAAGTGCAGGGTGATCCTTCCCATGATCTTACAGATAAGGCTGGTCAAGCTAATGGGTCTATAGTTCTCAGGGTCAGTTAATAGACTCCTTTCTGTAAGGGGATTACTGCTACTATTCTCAACTTCACCAGCACAAAGCCAGTTCTCAGGCTGTGGTTAAAGAGAGTGTTAAGTGGTTCTTGTTTTAGATTGTTTAGTAAGCAGCCTGGGATGTTGTCTGGTCCCATAGAGGCTGTATGTTTGGCCTTGGATAGTGCTTGTATGGCCTGTTCATTGGAGATACTCAGTAGAGGACTTGTGCCAGGTGCCTAATGATCGCCTTTAGCAAGGGATGCTAGTTCATTCTCATAACTAGCTTTAGTGGACTTAACAAGGTTTCTGATTTGCTTGTTTAAGCTGTGGAGGATATTCTTCTTCCACCGAGTTTCTCTCTTATTCTTCTTAGGTATTTTCTTTCTTTTTTTTGTTATATATTTATTTATGCAGTCCACCAGTCAGGGTGGTGTTTTGTTTTTTTCTAGGGGTAGTGCAGGGGCCTCCCACATTGGTGAGTACTAAATCTAGGATATTTGAGACCCTTATGGGGTTGCAGACAAACTCTTCCAGGACACTTGAATTAACAATGTCCAGGAACCTCAGACCAATTGTGTTTGTGCTCATGTAAGTAACCCTATTGATGGACAAGGGACCTGTAGCTAGCTATGATGTGGTAGTGTATTTTACCTTTAGTGATTTGGAACTGGGATAGCCCAAGACAGTCGTACTGTTTCACCAACCTCCCTTTAGTTCTTTCATGCTCTGTCTGGGGTCTGAACATGTGAAAAAAGGTGTAGCCTATATATACTGGGGTGGTCTGAAGCCTTGATAGCATCTTTGCCAGTATCCAAAAGCCTTGAGAAGACAGGTGAAGGCTACCTCTAGCAACATTTTGTTGTCTTTCAAAACTGTCTTCCCAGGCTGACAGATACTGGATCTCCCTGGAGTGACACCAGAAGTGAAGCCAGTTGTTGAAATGTGTAGAGTGACTTGAATGCATGCATAATTTGACAGATCCTGGCACCTGACAGCACAGCTGACTGACCTTCTCCTTGTCCAACCTGGTGGGGGGGGGGATATCTGTATGTATCACTCACATCTATATCTATGACAGGACATTTTGAGAGATGTTTGTTTGCCTTAGGGGATTGGATTTTGATTACATGATATATGTGGCTGGATGTTGTTGTTGTGTGTGTGTATTTGTGTTGTTTGTGTTTGCAGACTTTTGGACCTTGACTTTGACTCTTGGCTCAGAAGATCAGCAACGGAAAGTTGGGCAATGCAGCTCAGTGCTCAGCTGGGTTGCCTGCAGTGCAGAAGTGCATGGCTGAGTTGTCCAAAGAGCAGCAGGGAAGCCTGGGAGGGTTTCACTAACAGGAGTCCAGGGAAAAAACTATTCTAGGCATTTGCATTGATAGAAGGCACAATTAACCCCCATTGTGTGGTGCACAGCTCTGCACAAACATGAGGCTTATATACAAAAGGAGTTAAACAATTTTTACACAAACTAACAGAAAATCCAAAAACTGAGCCTTTTTCCAGCAATCTCCAACTCAGATCGGTCTTGAGCTACACATTTGTGCCACAAGGGTACATTTAATGCTCAAGTGATGGCAAACAGTCTAGATTCAGGAAGTCTGAATCTAACCTATGCTATATTAAGGCAATAGTTAGTACTGAAAAATGCTAGGTCTGAATCTAGCCTATGCTATATTAAGGTAGTAGTACTGAAAATGCAACATGCAGAAAAAACACAGGCATGCAGCAAAAATGCAAAAAAATGAGGCAGCAAATCAGTTAAATACAATTCATAAAACAGAGGATTTTTTTCAATTTGTAGTAGCAACTTCTCCACTCGGCTGATGAGGGCACCAAGATCACTCTCTATTAGATCTTGCACCATCCCTGGCAGCTCCTAGTGGATGACATAATCACTGCCTCCACCAATGCATCTGGTGATTCAGGTAACCCACAAAAATAAATAAATAAATAATAAAATAAAACAAAAAGAGAGAGGGACAGATAAGAGGTGGGGTGAGACAAAAATAAAAGAATGATTAGAACCATGATATGTCACATCCATTGTTTATTACAATAAATAGCCATTTATTTATATCCTCGAGGCTCTAATTTCCAAAATCCCAAAATAAAATTATTACATTACATCCTCCTCAAGGCAGAATTTTTTTTTGGATTTTACTAATTTCTAAGTCACGCCAGTCTCTCAGTGTGTACCTCCCTGTCTTCTGCAATTTCCACTGCAGCTGTAAAACAGGGAATGAGAGAGAGAGACATTGGCAATGTACACTACTGGGCATCTGTATACTTACACAAATGGAGGGTGTTAATAACATAACTCATCCCATCTGGCGGAGTTGTGCCTGCTATATATATCTTAAGTGAAGGTGTAGTGGTCACCCTACACTGCTCAGTGTTGTATAAAGACAGCCTTGGCTAACTGCTTTGCTGCTCCAAGCAGCCTCCAGCTGTAGCATTTCACCAAGAGTCCAACAGAGATTTTGGAGTCCTTCACACCCTACCTGTTTGACTGAACATGGCACCATCATTCCCATCATCTGCCATGTATGAAGAGGTCCTCCAACAACAGTAGCAATGGCTTACTGCCAAATTGTGATCTTGCATTTTAAAAGGTCCTGCCTCATGCATTCTCAGCTGTGATGCAGGACTAATGTTGAACATTGTATTGGAAATGGATAGACTTATATGACTTTATTAGCACAGTTTCGAGTTATGATATGCACCTCACAATACATTCTATTTTATGTATATAATGTGGTTATTGGAGGGGTCCAGATGATTGACATTAAGCTATTGTGTCCACCAGGGATATGCAACTGCATTTTTATTACATAATCATAATTGTTATGTACAACCAGTTACAGACATAATCATTTGGGGTTCATATGTCAGTCATTAATGAGCTACGATCCCTGCAAAAGTATGCGTATGCAAGCAGTAGTGATACCTTTCTGTCAATCAGCCTACTATACCTAGCTATTGGTATGTAGTATTACCTTTATAATCAAAGTTTTGGGGGCAATGATGGTGGGAATCCCTTACTGAAAAATAGAGTATGCTGGATTTGAACTCTGCTTCATGTGTTTTCTGACAATGATCTCACAGCACTTACACCTGGTGTCACAGGGAAAGCTAGTTAGAAGGTATATTTTCCACACTTAGTACTATCCAGAGTGCTGACATCCACACATCACCAGTGAGCTTGTTTGTGTGGAGAAGGCACACCAAATTAAATTTCTCACATGGTTCCTGAAGTAGTGAACTGTGTTTGTGCACAGATATTCAATGAGCACACAGAAAAGGCATTTGAAAACATATTAGTTGTGTAAGTTCTCAGTATGACCCCACTCACTAAAAATATTTACTGTGAGAGTTGAAGCCTGCTTTACCTCTGTTGTTTCATTTTTAGGTCACTGTTTGTGACAGAGACAGATGGCTAACAGATGGAATTTTTGCAGTCACTATCATCCATAATCTGACTGCTGCACAATGCCACTGAGTGTGTTTGAGTTTTATAAGGTAAATGAAACTAAATATTTCACTTTTACCTTAAGCAATTAACCATGTTTGTGCTATGCCATGTACAGCACACATGGTAAAGGAAAAATAAATATATAAACTAAAAAAGGAAACAAAAGTTAAAAAATAGACAGCTTTGGATTTGAATCATCAGACTATTGTATTTATGCAATAAAGTTGCAGTGGGTTATCTGTCTTTGCCACAGACACAACTTTACAACAGCAATTAAATAATGTACATACAAGCAATTCACATTTCATATTCAGTATAAAAAAGTTCATACAGTTGGATATTCTCAGTTGTTTGTACATGTATAGATAACATATTTAGTGGAATGAGTGATCCCGCAATATACATGAGTATTGCGAAATTGCAGCTCTGCCTTCTCTTTTTATTCTGAGAATCCTTCCCTTACCTCTGCTTTACTATCCGACATGAAATTTGTAGAGCATAACCTCTCAATTTTCTTTCAAGGTGTGATACAAATGCATGACAATGAACAACAGTTTTCGGCGAAGGAAGAAATATCTGCTATTATGCCAAAGAAATATAAATGTAGGGTGTTTGGTTTTGAAAAAAGCTCACTGCAGTTCCACACTTTGTAAGTGTATCCTCCCAGACACACCTACTTTAGGAAAGGGTGTCTGTGAATTACTGTGTTTTACTCCAATCAGAGTAATCATTCACAATTGCAAGCCATTAGCACCAAACAATGGTGTAGAGGCTACACTATGTTTATCACCTCTCAACTGTCCAGATTTTCACAGAATGTCCAATTTTTTATCTCAGAATTTCAGTCTGTTCCTAATAAAATGTTTGGTTTTCTGGCAAATCACTGGCATGATCTAAGGAATGAAATCAGTAAATTATGATCTACATTGGAGTTTCAAACTTCATATCCTTTAGAAAATGCATTTTAACACAGACCCTGTTATTCTAGCTACTTTTTTAAGTTTATGAGAGCAATATTTAAAATCTGTCCCTATTTTAGGGCCTTTGTTACCTCATTATATCAGACTTTGTCCGGATGTCTTGGGCTAAAAGGTTGAGAGGTATGCTATGTTTATATCTGCTACAAAAAGTCTAAAGTTTGGTGTTCAGTAATTCTAATTAGTTCATACCTCATTTGGCTCTTCAGAGTGCTCACAGGGTTGAATCTACACTAAAAGGTTACTATGTAGCTAGGGAACTTGAAATTGAGGGGACTGTTTTTAGTCATGCTTATTACTCCACTTGTGACAATGTAGGGATAAGTACACTTTGGACTGTTTTTTCTATAGTTGGTATTTCTGTTGCATGGGGCAAGTTATTTGGAAATCTGCATTAGTATATATTACAGATGTTAGTCATGTCAGATATTGATGGCATTGCTGGACAACCCATACACATTCTACTTAGGTACATTTACAAGTATATGTTATGCAGGTATCTGCCATTCACTAATGTTTTTATTCATTTATTTTTATATTACAGATTCCACATTTACATTTCTCAGTCCTGTAGTTATAACTGTTTTCATTTAGAGCTGACTCTGTTTGAAGCTAGCAGTGCACAGTCATTACATGGGGAAGTAAAGCTTGTGAGCATTGTCTCTCATCAATTTTTCTATGTATGTGCATAGAAAGAAAGGTGAGCCCCTTAGGTGGTCAGCATGTGTGCTATGTATTGCCTCTTGTGCAGGGCAGAGGCATATTGCATACACCTGTGTCTACTTATAACCACAGCAGCTGTGCCTCCCCCCTCTAACTCTTCACCCACACGTGGATGTGGTTACCCTGCCAGCTGTGGTGGAATGTGAGCTGCTACCCCTTGGTGTTTCTGCAGCAGCTGTTTTCACAGGATGATATTGTGTAGGATAGCATAGACTGTAATAATTTCAACACAAGTACTAAGATCTTACTACAAGCCCCCCATCCAAATAAATCTAAGCGCTAAAATTGTGACTTAATCAGCCCAAACACATGGTCTATGGTGTTTCTTGTTTGAGTATGTGCCTCATTATAGCTTTCCTCCATTAGTGTATTTGCATTTTTATGGTCATCATACCCTGCATCCACCAGTAAATAGCCTTGTGGGATATCACTCCTACAAAACCTCTGGTAGAGCTGTGCAGTGTGCCAGATATGGGAGTCATGGTAATTGCTGAGGTTGCCAGTGCACACATTCAGGATGATTTCCCTAGCAATACACACAGCCTAGCATTTAAGGGAGAGAAACCCCTTTCTGTTGGTGTAGATCCTTCCCTATTTCCCGGGTAGTTATTTGATCTCAATGTCGGTACAGTCTGTTGCACCCAAGACTTCAGGGAAGTGCGCTACAGGGTAGAACTCCTGTATAGCTCTAGCTCTGTCATTGAGGATATGGGGGAAATATATATAGTCACTGGGATGCTGTAGCATAGCATTCTGGAATTGGTGTAGAATCCTGGTTGCTGATGCCTGTGACATCTCCAGAATGTCCCATGTGGGTCTCTGAAAGGTTTCTATAGCTAAAATTCTAAGTGGTACACATACTTTGGTCTCCACCCATATAGGTTTCCCTCAGTTTACCCTTGGATTCAGGCAAGGATGACAGAGGTGGCAGAGTTTCTGGACTGTGTCTCTATCTACCCTGCAACACTTTACTATTTCCACTTAGTGCAAACCATGAAACATTTAATGGGGTCTAAAAACCTTTCTCCTCCTTTTCTGAGGTCTATCAGCAGCAGCAAAGAACTGAACCTGTTCCACATATACATGAAGAAGAGCATTAGCAGCCCCGAACATTCTTTCTTTCATTTCTGTGTAGTTTATGTGGCTGCATCCAAAAGGTTTTGGTGTACAGGGCAGATGGCTACATTCCTTTATAGCTCGCTGAATAGCTCTACCATCTTTGATTGATCAGAATGTAATTCAACTGCTTATGCGCTAATTAACATGCTACTATATTTACCTGGTTTGTGCAGCTCTGCACTTCATTTAGAACCATTTAATGAATACAAATTTGCACGCTATTGTATGTGTGTCTCATTGCAATGTGAAGATAGCTTGACTGAGCCATGTAGGGTTTACTGAATCCAGACCAATGTGTAAAAGGTGACGATCAATACATCTATCCAGCTACTTTAATTTAATTTATTTGTGGTACAATGACTAGATCAATAAACCTTTTTCAGTTATGAACTTGATACATAATAAGTAAACTGAAAGGAAAAAGTACATCTGGAAAAAGAGCAGAGATATGAAACAGTACGAGATATGCAAAAATAATACATAGTTAAGTTTTACAAATTAGTGAATTAATATCATTGCAATCTCAATAGTAAAGTTATCTGATATAACCAAAATTCAAGCAAACTCTGCTAAGCATTGTTGCATGCTGCATTTGTCTGATGATGGGTGGTCAGCTTGATTATGAAATGAGAAAAAGTGAGTTCCACACAGTTAAGCAGAGTTCCATAGTTTGATACCCCAGTGAGATATGGCTTGGTGAAGCATTTGAGTATATAGTTATCAATAATCAAGGTGAAAATACTGGAAATAGATGAGTGTAGGAAGAGGTGAAGTTAGGTTCTTTAGGAAGAAGCCTAGGGTGAGACAATATTTAGGTAAAGAACACTGTAGAGTTAGGCACAGGAAACAATGCTAGGTCTATATGGTATGCAATTATAGACAGGACTTCAGCTTCATCAAAGTTAATACAACTGCAGATCTTATTTATGAGATCGTAAAGCTTATTTCAACTGATATAAAAATAAAGCAGCCAAAGGAATAGGAATATCCTGTTGCATAACAGTCTAAATAGCTCCTTTTAACTAGTTGCATCTAGCTTTATGGTTTAGCAAATATATATATGTTTTTGGTATATTGAATAAAAAAATACCCAAAGAAATTTTATAAGTGTGCTCATGGAAACACTTTTTACTGGAGCGATTTTTAGATTTTTTTTTGGGGGGGGGGGTGTATTGTCAGTGTAAGCTTACATTTAGGCCAATATTCATAGTCCAGGATTTCACAAAAGCACAATAGTCATGCAAATAATGGCACAACACAGACCTGCAAATAAGGTCAGAGAAATTAATTTGTGATGAATAATGATGAGGAAAGCAATTTTTAAAAATACACCCACTTTTTGCATAAGATTAAATTGTATAAAGTTCATCATTTTGAAATTGCAAATTACTTTACAAAATTGTAAGTTTGTTATGCTTTGGCATGCAACAGGCAAGTGCAGCTAAGCACAATCATGCTCAAAGCATTTTAGAAAAAATGCAGACTTCACAGCAGCTAAGATGTATTTGTAAAATAGAAAAGGGGGTTATATATATTTTTTATATAGAGGGTATCCTTTTCTGGATACCTTGATGGATTCATTAAAAAGAAACAGAAATGGGGTGACAAGACAGATTAAAAAAGGGGAGAGAAAACAAAGAGGTGACCACAGAAGGGAAATGGCAAGAGGGTTTGCGCTGGAAGAGGTGGGAGAAGATGGATATTATATTTTTGTTGGGAGACAGGCCCCCTATTTATTTTTTATTAGAGGGCATTGTGGGTGGGAAATAAGGAAGAGGGTAAATGAGAAATTATAAGAGAGGAAGGGCTGAGGAAGTGCCAACTGGCATCTCGGATCACAAAGACTCAAACACATCCACTGCCAGATGGTGTTGCAGTGGTGGACCCAGAGGATGAGGGGGTAGGGGCCTGTATTGACAAGGTGGTCAACACCAACTAGGTGAACATGTCTTCTACACATTGAAGAGAGGTATTAACTATATGAATTCTCCTCTCTATCTCCTCTACCAGTACTTCCTCAACCAAACTCTGAAGCTCCCTTTCTGTGAGACCTGCCAGTTTTCTCAGAGTGCACGCAGGACCACTCCAAAGCTGCAAGGAAATCCACTGATGGGCAGTGTGATCTTCCCAAGCCTGAGAGGTACATGCCTAGTCTATGCCTGAGGAATTTGAACTTGTGTATATATATATATATATATATATATATATATATATATATATATATATATATATATAAAGATAAAAATACGAGAGGGAGAGAAGCAAAACAAAAAAAGAGAGAAATACATAAGCAAAATAAGTAAAAAGATAAAAAAGTGGAGAGAGATAAAACAGAAAAAAGCACAATGAATCCACCCAATACTGTTTTAATTCAAGTTAACAACACACTATGGAAATACTACATTAAAATCTTTATTGAAGCAAAACTTGTATATAGAAAGTGCTTATGCTTACAGTGGGGACAGTGATTTGGGATGTGCTTTTGCATTTGGGAAGAATGAAAGAGTAATATTTATGCAGACTTGTGATGAACTGAATTGGCAAGAGGTTCTGAATTTCCAATTTGTGTGTTTAAGTTATGCACTTTTAATACCAAGAAATTAGTACCCAAAAAGTAACACAAAGAAGAAATAAATAATTATTGCAGTTAATCGGGTTAAAAAATCAGATAAAACATTTCTCTTGATCTGTTAAATCTTCAGTTGCATTTCTTTCAGCTGCAAAGCTATAACAGTACCATCTACAGGGGTATTACAGAAATCATTTCTAAAAACATTGCTTTATCAATTTTCCCGTTACCATTAATATTGAGTAATAATTTCTGGCATGAACTGTTAAAAAGAAAGCTCTTTTGGACACCTGTTATACTTACCAGAAGACTCAACCAGATGAGGAAATCTTCTCTTCTCTTGTGAGCAATTTTACTGGATTTCTTCCTCAGCTATCAGTAAAAGAAAGAAGGATAATCTTGTTTATCTGTGTTTGAATTCCTTCCACATATAAACATAAACATAAATATGTCATATATCCTTTCTAAACATTTTTTTTTCCTTTTTCATTTTAACAGTAATATGAATACATTTATACAAAACTTTACGAATATTGCATTTAATTCAGGACAATAGTAGAAAAATAAGAAAAGAGTCTTTAATTTTGTTTTCAGAATGCATGCAACACTTTTCTTCTCATATAGCTGAAGTGCAAAACCTGAAATGTATCAATTCAAGGAAGTATGCATTCTCTTTTCTAAAGAACTGTGTCTGATAGGAATAGAAGTAAAACAGCATGTCCTCTGAAAACCTCTGTGCTGGTCATTCTCTTAACAAAGTAACCACTCCCTCCTCTCCAACGTGCTGTCTAAGTTGGGTGTGGTGAGTGTCATTTCAGCCATGCTGTACATGCAGAAATACTTATGAACAACCAAGTTAAGTAATTATTTTTAGTTATATTTATATATTACTGCTCAATATCTGAGTTGTTTGGCTTCTGCTACATACCTACAATCAACTGCATTACTAGCTGAGTTAAGTACGCACTTGCAGTGTTAATGATCGTACTGCATTTTATTTTTCTGTCCATTTGTTTCATTGAATATTTTGGTCTGTCTCTCTCTCTCTCTCTCTCTCTGCAGTTAGTGGGGGCTATTGTGTTTCACTTCATTGATATTCAGTGTTAAACTCTTAGCCTAGAGGGTTTCTCTGTATTTATAAGGGTTAATCACATATCTTTGAATTTATTACTGCTCAATATCTGAGTTGTTTGGCTTCTGCTACATACCTACAATCAACTGCATTACTAGCTGAGTTAAGCACAAACTTGCAGTGTTAAAGATTGTACTGCATTTTATTTTTCTGTCTATTTGTTTCATTGAATATTGAGTTCTGTGTCTCTCTGTAGTTATGTATTTTTCTATTTAATTGTTTTATAGAATACTGTGGTCTCTCTCTCTCTCTCTCTCTGCAGTTAGTTTCCCACCATCCCTCCCTGCTCTTGTTCTGGTATTAATCTTGGTGGCTTTGGAATTGCCTGCCCTCCTGTAAATTTGTGTTTGAACACTCCTCCTGGGTCTATCTCATTTGCTCACTCAACCAAGTACAGCAAGATCAAATTTTGACTTCGGACACTCCTACCAGTCCCATCTGTTCAGCTCTATCCCAACTGTATTCCAGTCTAGTGTCACTAGCTTATTCTACCTAATACAGAGAGAACATTTGTGAAGGGCAAGCCACTTAGGTCCTTCATTTTGAATTATCTTCTGTTTCTCCTTTCTTCCTTTCCACTTTACAAAAAAAAAAAAAATAGGTTCATAGGTTCATAGATTAGTACTAAGCTAACTGCCCTTGCGAGCCATTTTAAGCCTAGCCAATTGTGCCTTGTGAGACTCAAATCCTGGACCTTGTGTTTGTAAGGCAAACACCTTAACCATTAGGCCACCCTCTCAACTGCCTTTCCTGTAACTAGTCTAGTCCAGATACAGATTTGCTGTAACCAGGACTGTTTGTAAACTTCTGAGCCCCCAAAGCTTTTCTGTGTTGGAGGGAAGCCTTTTAACTTATCAGTGGGAATGGTAAGCACTAGGTAGCCTATCTACCACAAGAGTGGTCTCTGGCCCAGAAATTGTCATTTATTGTCTGTCTGGGCAGTTTTTCCATTTATTTCAACTTTCTGGTTTAAAAGCCTGTGTTTGTGTTTGTTTACCACATTTCCTGTAACTAGTCTAGTCCAGATACAGATTTGCTGTATCCAGGACTGTTTGTAAGCTTCTGAGCCTGTCTGTGTTGGAGGCAAGCCTTCTAGCTTATCAGTGGGAGTGGTAAGCATTAGGTAGCCTATCTTCCACAAGAGTGGTTTCTGGCCCAGGAATTGTAGTTTATTGGCTATTTGGCAGTTGTTCCATCTCTTTCAGCTTACTGGTTTAAAAGTCCATGTTTGCATTTGTTTCCCATCTTTCCTGTAACTAGTCTAGTCCAGATACAGATTTGCTGTAATCAGGACTGTTTGTAAGCTTCTGAGCCCCCCAAGCCTTTCTGTGTTGGAGGGAAGCCTTCTAGCTTATCAGTGGGAGTGGTAAGTGCAAGGTAGCCTATCTACCACAAGATCCAGGTACAGATTCTTAGTTTTAGCACTTAAATTTGCTTATCCGTGCTCAGCACTTGTTCAGAATTTGTTGCTAGCACTAAATAAACTACAAATTACTAAAGCACTCAACCTTCCTCTTTACCTAGAGGAAAACAGTTTTTGTACTTACTTTCCTCACTTGCTTAGAGAAAAACAGCTCTTATTCTCACTTTCCTCACTTGTCTAGAGGAAAGTATTTTTTTTTATTCAGGCATGTCCACGGGTCAGCTCCCAATGGTCTCTCCTGTCTATCTGATTAATCTGGACATCTTGGGGCAATGAAGCAATTGCCTCATGTACACAGACAACCCTCTCCTCCTACCACCCAACACCACAACCTGTGAGAGATGCACTTATCTAGCCAAACTGGAGGTAAAGTTCTCTCCAAGACTGAACTTGACAGTCAAGAGGAGAAGGTAAATATTTGCACCACCACACACTCATCACATACTCCAACTAAACCTACACCACCAAAATCCACACATAGAAACACTAAACCTTTTGTGTAGGCTCTCAGTAATAATCTGCTCAAGTAACAGAGAACTCCAAAGCAGAAACACAAGCAACCTCCACCGCCAACACAACCCAAATGACACATAGCCCACAGACTCAGTGTGCCAATAAACCACATTCCATAAGACAAAACAACGTACCTAGCACACTAGTCATAGGTGACGCTATAGTCAAGCACACTGATGACCCACTCACTAGGGTAAACAAGGAGAAGGTTGCTGTCAGCAGCCTGTAGTGTGCCAGGATCTGCCACATAAACCACACACTCAGGTCACTCCACAAGTACAAATATGACTCTGTCATTGTCCATGTTGGTGTGAACAACCTGAGACATACCTCCCTGGACTACATGAAAAGAGACATGGAAGAACTCCCCAATCTTGTAACCCAGGCAAGTATTACCCTAGTCCTGACTAGCACCCTTCCATTGCCTAGAATGATACCGCAGTACAAGGATAAAATGATTGACTTCAACAATTGGCTAAGCTTCTGGTGTCATTCTAAAGGGATTCAGTATCTGTCTGCCTGGGACGACATTGTCGCCAGGCCGCGATGCTTTGCCAACGATGGCCTGCACCTGTCACCCCTGGGATTCCAGATACTGGCTAAGGGCCTTGTTGCCCCTGTAGTGCCTTTTTAGGCAAGGTTCAAATGACAAATTCACCACTGTAACAGGAACAGGCAAGCAAAAACTGAGGGTAATGCTACTCAATGCTAGAAGTCTAAATTTCAAAATGCACTCACTCAAGGCACTCCTTAAAATGGAGAACATCAATATCTGTGCAGTGACTGAGACTTGGTTCAAGGCTCTAGAGGGCACCCCTACATTACCAGGCTATAACTCATACCACACTTTTCGGATATCTGACCTGGACCAAAACGCCAGAGGCGGAGGTGTGTCCATATTCATTTAGGATATCCACACCTCCAGGCTAGTTGCGCAGCATAATGCATTCAAGGTTATCCAAGTGCAACTAACTCTGGGCAAAACTGCAATACAAATTGTAGCTTGCTACAGATCCCCCACCATGCTCCAGGATTCCCACTCCTCATTTCTTGATATACTGGAAAATATTAGGGTTCAATCAAACACCCTAATAATGGGCAGTTTCAACTACCCCACCATTAACTGGGAAAACTACTCATGTGCCAACTTCTTCGCGCAATGCTTTCTGGAATTTATAAATTCCAATGCCCTGGATCAACTATTCACACCCACAACGGAGGCAACAGTATCCTAGACCTAGTCATTACCAACATGAGTGACCGGTGCTCCATACCTGAAGTCAACTCCTTGTTGTTCAGATCCAATCATAAGCAAATCACCCTAGATATCTGCATCCTACCCCCACCCACCATTAAGGAAACCATGGTAAAAAAATTTGCCAATGCCAACTTCATGCTTCGTAAGACAGAAGTGGTGAACTTTATGACACCCATGCAGATGGAAAATACAGTTACAACTGCTGAATCCTACACAAATGCATGCTATAAGCACTTACATGAGTGTGTGGATCATGCTATCCCAAACAGAACCAAGATGCTATCCTCAAAAAAAATTAAGGCAATCTGGTGGTCTTGTGCCATAAATAAACTCTACAACAGAAGGAAGAAACTGTTGCAAAAGAGAGTAAAATCCCATGAGTGGAGGAGCTCCCTGGTCAGCCTCAGTAAGAAGCTGAGATCCCTTATAAGATCCTCCAAAGCTATCTATGAAAACAAAATTGCCACTAATTCTAAGGGCAACTACAAAGCATTCTATAGCTATGTCAAGAATCTCAATGGCAACACCCAGATCTGCTCTGAGTTACAGCATAATGGCACAAAAATTACAGAACCAACTGATATTGCCAACATCCTGGCAGATAGTTCAGTGCTAACCTTACCCCTCTCTCACCCCCTAAAGGGCCCATAGCTATACAGAAAGAATGCAGAGTACCTGTAATCACATCTATGCAGGTAAAACCTGCACTCTCTAAAACCAAAAAAACAGCATCCATGTGACCGGACAACATCCCAGGCTGCATTTTATATGAACTTCAGAATGAACTGGCTCCCCACCTATGCACCATGTTCAATCATAGTCTCACGTCAGGCTTTGTGCCCACTGAATGGTGCACAGCAACAGTTATCCCACTCCACAAAGGAGGAGCCACCACTTATCCTGGGAACTATCAGCCTGACAGGTCTGGTCTGCAAGGCCATGGAATGTATCATCATGAAACTCATAAACAAAGACATTGGTAATGTCCAAACTCTGGACTCCACCCAGTTCAGGTTTGTGAAAGGCAGATCATGCCTTCTGAACCTGATCGACCTCTTTGAGACGTTCACCAAAACTGTAGATGTGGGATAGGTGGTTCACACAGCCTATCTTGACCTTGCCAAGGCTTTTGGCACCATCCCCCATTTTAGAATTATAGCTAAACCCACTAAACTAGGTAGAAATCCCTATGTCATAAGATGGGCTGCCAACTGGCTCACTGACAGAACCAACACTGTAAAAGTTGCAGACTCCAAATCTGACTTCAAACCAGTGACAAGTGGAATACCACACTGTTTAGTCCTGGGAACTCTCCTACTTGGTATCTACTTCTCTGAAGTACAGGCTAACACGGAAGGCTTCTGGCTAATGAAGTTCACAGATGACTGCAAACTAGGAGCCATAGTCGAGTCCCCAAATGATGTGGACATCCTACAGAAGGGCCTCACTGAGACAGTTGCCTGGTGTCAGAAGCATGGCCTCAAGATCAATGCCAAAAAGTGCAGTGTCATCCCGTTTGGTAAAACCTGTGTACCTATGAACCACCACATAAACAGCAATCTACTTAACACTGAATGTATGTTAAGAGACCTTGGGACACAGGTGGGCAGTAGTCTCTTCCTTGATAATCACATCACCACAGTAGTAAGGAAATCTTTCTATGTGGCACAACTCATCACCAAAGGGTTCTCATCCAGGGAAAAGAAGAGGTCATTGTTCCGCTCTACTCGGCACTCATTAGACCCATTATATAGTACAATGCCCTTTTTGGAATGTACCTCACAAGACATCTGCAGCAGGTGGAAAGGCCACAGAAGTACCTCACAAAGAGGATTACTGGCCTCAGACAGATGCCCTACACTAACCATCTCAAAAAAACTTCAGCTTTACTCTATAGCATATCACCTACACTGAGGAGATCTCTGCCTAACATATAAAGCTATGTTAAACCCAGAGGTGTTGGACATGCTACACCTAAAGTAATCCCAATTCCTCTGAGTTACATGCTATAGGGACCTAAACCCTGTCACCACAATAAACAGGACATGCCGAAGGGATAGATTCCTGTCCCAGAGACTTCTTATACTCTGGAACAAGCTACCCATCTATGTCAAGCAAAGTTCCTCATTAGCACTCTTCAAGAAAAATATTGATGAGTGGATGGGAAATAGGAAATACACCCCAGAGATCACTTATGTGGCTCTGTTTGACAGGGGCACAGGAAATTAACTTTCTTGGGTGGAATAAGCCAGTGAACCTTGCTGGCTAGGCTTACTTAGGCCCTTGGGCCGATAGCCTAGTACCTACCTATGAACCTTTGAACATATATCTCACACAGTGCTGACTTCAGTGTAATATTATCTTTTACTTTTCCCCTTCAATGGTAAAGAATTATAAAGCTGTAAATGCAACCCTTAGTTCATAACTTTATATATCCACTCAGCATTACTGATACCTGAACAGCAGTACCAGATTTTCACAGTTATCTAAACAGATTATTATTTTAGTACTCTTTCCTGACATTTCTGTTTATTATTGTAACCAGTTAACACAGTACTAGTACTTATCTTTCTTCCAAAGATGGATATCTGATAATAGATATGCTATGCATTTCATACATAATATCAGTACAACATAATATTTTTAGGTACACATATCTATGTCGACATATACATGTAGTTATACACACACACACACAAACACACACACACACACACACACATATAGGTATATTACAGTAAAACTATGGCCTTCTCAATGTAACCTGGTCAACACACTCATCCAGCTGATCATTACTACACTTTTGCAAATCATTGTACCTGTGAAGGCACTGCTGACTAGAGTGGGTTATACTGTCAGGCTTGACAGGTGGTCACCCAACTCCTGCCAGATGTCGATTTTTTTCCATGTAATGTGATGTGTCTACACCTGGATCTTCTGCAGGTATGAATCTTGCAAAAGGTACAGCATGATTAATATCTCTTTCTCATACTAGCTAAGAATGTGACCTTTTGCCTTCACAGGTGTTGACATCATTTGAAGAGCCAGTACCAGAATAAAGAAAGTATGGTGTGAGATGTAATAATCAGGGTTAGAACCATTCCCTGTTGGGTGTGACATCACCTTGACCAACCATTTTTTCTGACAAGCTTAGTAGAGCATGTATTGATACTGTTGGCAAGTTTAGTGCAATCAAAACTATTTTGTCACATACTGATTTTTCTTAAAGGAAAAGACTTACCTGTCTTTTCCATGTCATAAATTGTGTTTAAATATATGGATAGTAGCAGTCAATAGTAATGCTTACTGATAAAAGTATCATTTTCTTTCTTATATACCCTAACAGCAATGTGTATTATGCTTTGAAGTGGATTTTTAAGGTGAGGATACATAAATGCCAACAGCTATGTGAGCAATTATTTTTATGACTTTATGATATATATCAGTTGTTAGGGTGAGACAGACAATGTTGGATGGGCAGGGATTAACCTTCAGATTTCTGTAAACCTAACATTGAGATGACTTGGTTTTGAGTTTTACAATTATATTCTTATTTTGGTTAGTTTAGGGCAATGAGCACACCTCCACATTCAGCCTGACATTGCTGCAGAGTTTGCAGTTTTCCACAGCACGACCATGTCTTTTTCTGAAATATGATCATGTACTGTAGGAAGCGCACTTTCCATCGGCGTAATGTTGAAATACACTGATATACCTCTGGACATGTTTGTGTAACACTATGATTCATAGAGATGCAAATAAATTATCATAATTTGCATAATATACATGTAAATCACCCTGAATGTGTGCCACTAGGTTGAGCACTGCTATATTAATTCGCAAATAGCCGAGATAAATGGTAAATGATTTAGGACACTACAGACATCTCAATGAAAAGAAAACTATATTTATTACCTATTAACAAATACTTTACTTTAACAATTACTTTGATATTTATTTAAACATCACCTGCAATACACTTTTATGTGTGCTATGCAGGCATTCAAACCATTGTAAAACTGGTAATTTTGGTCGTTTTCCAGTTGCCTCCCATAATATGTGCAATACATTAATAATTTTAGTAAATGATCATTAAATAAATGCAATATAGTGATTGTGCAAATGTGGGGAAAATGCTTATTGTACTTGAAAATTTTCAGTGTGCAAAGGACAGGAATAGATGTGTGATAAATCTGATGTTCTATTCCAGACAGTGCAGGAAAAATACATGACAATGGCAGATAGTAGTGTGGGTTGGTTTTCTGTATAAGTACCGTTATTTAACAACTGTATTCGTGTAGTTTAGATAGCATTTGCATATTTACTAAGACAATATCTTACTATGTGTGGCAGGAATAGCTGGTCATCGGTTTCTACTTTAACAGCTGATGTCATCCAAACAGCACTGTCATAAGTGTGCAGCCTGTTTTGTTCCTTCTTTTTTTTTCTGTAGTACTGATGGAGAATAAGGAATCAAAGCACAGACATGGTGACTTTAGCCATGAGGAAAATTGTGTCCTCATGGCAACACTTAGAACATATGGGAGACTGCGTTTTAGTAAAGGGGGCCCATACAATCTGAGAGGAACAAAGTCTGGATTCAAATAGTTGTTGAAATCAATGCACTTGGAGACAGAAACAAATGATATGATAGCACATGCTACAAGGAAGGCCTGGCAGAATGCAATTTCCAGGATGATTACTGGGGGGGGGGGGTCTCCAAATCATATAAAGCTAAAACCAGTTGATGAATATCTTCTGTCCATCTTTGGGGATGGCTATGATACAAATGATGTTGTAAGAGGAATAATTAGAGGTGGCACAGACACTGTTCCATCTAACTGATGTCTGCAACAGCATCTGCATTCATCAGCTCCTGAATGGTGCTTTAGAATGTACATCTTTTATAGTCAAACTGAATGATGGCAAAGACTGTTGTAATTAAACTTGGGTATAATTCATTATTATTATACCATGAGTTATACTAATGGAAAAAGGTCGCCGGACTTTTTCCATTAGTATAACTCTACCTAAATCACTGTCTCGCTATGTTAAATGGGTTTAACATAGCGAGACAGTGAAAAAAAGCAACGGAGATCTCCGCTAAACCCATTTAAAAGCAACGGAGAAAGCAAGATCTCCGTTGCTTTTTTGTTTGCTATGTTAAATGGGTTTAACATAGTGAGACAGTTTAAAATAAGCAAGGACATCTCTGTTGCTTATTTTAAAGCTGTCTCGCTTATGTTAAACCCATTTAACATAGCAAAAAAAGCAACTGAGATCTTGCTTTCTCCGTGCTCCGTTGCTTTTTGCCCACAGCTCTGATGTACTAGCGCTCAGTACATCAGAACTGTCGCGATGCCAGACATCTGCGAAGGGGGCAGTAAACAGGTTATATTATACATTATTTTAGAAAAGTAAAGTTTTCTTTTCTTTTCTAAAATAATAGCATAAAGCAATAACCACACTTTCTGGTGGGTATTGTACGTTTTACCCACGGTTGCTTCGGAACCACCCGACCCACGCCACCGGGGGTAAATCAAGCAGGGTAATCCAGGGGCACCACACCCAGGGCATATTGCTATATTATTTCAGCCTTGCACATCAGCAAATAATGAAAATGAGGGCAGTGTGCATGGTAAGTATCCCACTCACCCTCTTGCAAGCATACTGCGTCATATGCTGTTGCATTGTTATTAATGTTTTGTAATAATTTCTTTTACAGAGTTAGCATCAGAAACAAGCAGTTCATCTGTACCAATAAATATGGATAAAGTCAGCAGCAGAATGACTGTTGCTGCTGCTGCTGATGATGATGATGATAGTAACATCGTTATATTTATGAGGCAGTCTGTGGGAAGTGGCAGGCAGTCCAGAAATTTAATGGCAGATACCTCACAACATATTAAGAACTGTACAGAAAGTGGCACTGCATCACACAGTCAAACACAAGCTCACATTCTACTCACACTTGTACAGCAGTAAGAACCCTGCACCTCTATACCATGATCTCCACACACTTTGAGGATGATGGCAGACATTCTGAGGCCACATTGTCCACAGTGACATCATTACAAAGGGGTAACAGACACAGGAGTTATTAACAACTACCCACAGAAACACATAATGCAGTGGCTGTCCAACAAGAAACATGCTGTAACATTATTAGTTTGAGAGCATTGCAACAGACAGTCAGATAGAAATGGTCAGTAACCTCCAGGGTATGCAAGATGATTTCCAGCACTACTCTGAAATGCAGAGAGCTGGCATAATTCTGTGGTATCACTGATGCTTAGTATAGTGACTCACCTAGCATCAGTTGCTGCCTCCATTCGTACTTTATTTAGGCCATACCATAGTCAAGCAGAACTTTTATAAGGGGCAGGAGAAGGAGTACTGTCCAGACACATAGAGGGAAATCAGAGGATACTGCTGCTTTGCAAGACAGTAATGCCAATAGTCACAGTGAACAATCAACACATTTCACACAAGCCATGCCAACGGTCATCTACACCTAGGAGAACCTCACATTCTAGGTCACTGTTACACAGCAGTGTCAGATCAGTGACTGCAGGATCATCTTCCTCCAGGAGATCATACCATTGGGCTTACTCATCTTGCAGTTCTCATGGTAGCCTGTCCTCCAAATCAGTTTCTCCCTCACTAGATCTATCAACAGGATATGTGTATGACTGATTTGATCTGTAATTACTGTGAATTGCATTCATTGACAAATGTTTCTCTTTAGCTAAAATAGGGTTTTGTTGGGGGTGGGGGATTGTTGCATATATATTCAGTCATTCCCTTTACAGTTTATAGTTATATCACACTGTGAATTTTAATAATTTACATAGCTTTCTATTTAATTGGAATAAGATTGTAAGGAGAAGAGAAGTCTGTGTACATCTATTAAGTACATGAACAAACAGTGAGCAAAATATATATATATATATGTGCATTAACATTATTTCTGGTAGCACTCACATAAAACATCACAATCTGTAATGAACAAACATTTTCAGGCCCAATACATCATAAGGCAATGACACATTTAAATAAGCATCCTGCCATGTAAACTTAATGGCTGCCACTACACCCTCTTTACTACAGAAATGACAACAGTTTCTGAAGTCAGAATTTCTTTTGCATAGCACTAAAAAATAAGCTGATGTACAGAAGAACAGAATCCAGTAAATGCAAATGGCATATATGACTGGATATTGCATTGTTGCCAGTATTGCTATTACATAGTGAATAAATAACTAAAGCAAAAGTTATTCAGTACAGTAGGTGCAACTGTTGATTTATTTACTGATTTTTTTAAAAGGTTTTTATTATATTTTAACTAAACAAGTTCACCATGGCAACAATTGTATTTAGAAATTTGTGAACATAAAAAAAGAGCAAGAACAAACAAGAACAACTATTTACAAGAGTGCCTAACAATGAAGATTCTGAAAAAAAATCCTACTTATTACAATTGATATGAGTATAGCAATTTTTATCAAGCAGTTCCTTGAAATGTGTCCATGTGTTATAGTAGGAAGTAATTCTATTAGAACTTGATTTAATGGTGATAATTTCCAGTTGACATACTTTGAAATATTTGTGAATTCCTTGAAAGCGGTTGTAGCTTCATTCTTCCAATTATTGGTTATATCCTTCCTCACAACTGATAAAATGGACCCATAATAGAGGTTATTTCATTTGTTTAACACATACAGGAAAAGGTGTATTAAAAATAAGTAATGACATAGACAAAACAAAATTATCCCCAAATAAGCCAGTAAAAAGATTAATGTTATTCCAGTAACATCTAAGTACAACGCAATCAAAGAACATGTGTTGCCAATCTGCTTTAAGCAACTGTTTACATTGTCAACAAACCTGATTCTTTGTAAACATCAATTCTGTGTTATGAGGTGTAAAGAAAGATCTATGCAAGAATTTCCAAGTGAAAAGTTTCCATCTAAGAGAAGCAGTTGTCTGTTTAGAAGATATTAAAAATGATTTTTTATCCTTTTCATCTGGAGGTCTGTTATTAATGTGAGTAAAATATTTTCAATAATTGTCATAGTAACTTTTTGTTTTAATTCCTCATCACTCTATATAATTTGGATAAGAGACCCTCTCCAAGTTTGTTTTGTTGTATTAATAATATTAAAAATTCTATTAATTTTAAGATAAGATCTCTTACCCTTGGTTGCATTAACTTAATTTTACCTTCTACATATTGTCTGCAAGATAGTACCATCAACCCTATATCTTTGCTTAAATCATATTTACTTATGATATAATCAACAGAATGCAGTTTTTCAATATTCATTAATTGAAATCAATATATCAGATTTGTATCTTTAAATGTAATCACTGTGTCTAACTTTGAAGTGAAGATATTATTGTGAATGTATGCTACAGAGAAAGGAAGAAAAAGCCATGCCTTATATGATGGATTTATATAAATTAAGTTTCTAAAGGTATTTAATATAGTAGAATTAAAATAAATGTCAGTTGCCTGGTGACTCCTTTCTGAAGAGTAATCTTTTAGCAACCAATGTATGCTTTTGCATAGTAAAAGATTATGATTAGAGTTTAAGTTATGTTTAAATTTTATGAAAAAGGCATCCTAGAAACTCTTTCCACCTGGTTATGTAAACATCTATCCAAAGAGATATTGTTTTTTTTTATAATTGATGACAAAAGAATTATATTCTAGATCTAGTAGCCCAATCCCTCCTATTGTCTAGTCCCTTATATGATGATTTAAGGCAATTCTTGGTTTGTTGCGGAACCAAAGAAATTTTAAAATTAGTGTATTAAATTATTTAATACATGTTTTACATGGAAGTAAAGATAATGACTGAATAACATAAAGATTTTTGGTAGAATAATCATTTCTCTCTTCCATTGCAAAAAAGATTGGCCCATTTATCTATTAGATTCTTTGCACTGATTATGCTCTTAGTATAGTAATTTATTATATTATTAATGTTATTTGTTATAATTATCCCTAAATAGTTATTTTTTTCTCTCTTTGACAATGTATTTAGTAAATCTATCATTTATCATATCAATATTGGCATTTATAAGTAGAACTTTTGTTTTGTTATTATCAAAGGATAGACCATTTTTTTTTTGGGAACCCATCTATTGTCTTAAAAACAGCAGAAAGAGAACTATCACTGTCACTCAGAGACAGAAGAATGTCCTCAGCAAAAAAATGGATTTTTGAAACCAAAGTCGCATTTATGCTAGTGCCTGTTATGTCTAAATTTGACCTAATAAAATTAGCAAAAGGTTCCATAATTAGAGTGAAAAGCAGGGGTAAAAGAAGTCATCCCTTCAAAATTTGTATTGAGTCAGAAGTAAAAGCACCTATTTTAACCTATGCAAAAGAATTGTCATAAAGAAGATTTATAAGATGTGTAAAATTGCTTGAAAAAATACATTCCCATAAGACTAACAAAAGATATTTCCAATTCACTGAGTAAAAAACATTATTAATGTCCAGACTCATTAATGTTAGATTCTCTTTTGTTTTGTTTACATAGTCAGTTACTGTGATTATTCTTTTGATATTGGCATAATCATTTCTATTTAGAATAAAAGCAGTTTGATCCTCATTAATCATGGAAGAATATATTTTAATCTATTATCATGAATTGCCATGAATAATTTATAATCTACATTTAAAAGTGAAGCTGGTCTGTACGAGCTTTCAGATGAATCATTATTTTTAAAACTGGGGAGATAAGAGTATATTTCCATGTGGGAGGAACTTTTGCTAAGTCTTTAACTATAGAAAAAGCTTTCAGGCAAATTCAATAAATCTAACACAAAGTTTTTTTACCATGTGCGCATCTTACAGCAATGGGTACATGGACATGAACAGTTTTAGATTCAATAAAAACTTGTGTAGTGGCACACAAGCATGCAAAAACAGAAAAACTTCTTTGCCATGCAAATTTTGACTTAAGTACCTGAATTCCATAAAAAATAACCAGGTGGAGCAATCCAACAAGCCATAATGCATCAGTGTAGAATATGTGTCCATGTCAGTAGTGCACATGGAAGTTTCCCATAAGCAGAAGCCTACATTGGAAGTAGGGGATGTAAAAGTCCATAAATATGGACATAATTCCCCTGAAAAGGTAGGATTACATACATAAATATGCAAAACATACATTGTGGGTGTCTGAAAACAGCAGGAATTATGTGAAATTAATATATTTATTTCAAATTTCCATGTGTTTGTACTATGCCCCACATTGCTCAAACATGCTTAACATAAAAATAAAATAAAAATTTGTAAAATAACACTTATAATGTACTTCAGACAAATGTACTGTAAGACCTTGTGTCAGGTCTGTACAATGGTGTACTCGTGCTGTTACCCAGCTTACATGGCTATGAATCATGTAGCTTCCAGGTTGTCAGCATGAATATTATAAAAATAAGGGGTAAATTCCCTAGATTTGTTGAATTGCTAAAGGGAACAACTGTGTCCAAATATGCACTTTGTGTAGGCTCTTTCATGGTGTTTGTATTCCCACTGGATGTGGATGACATTGGGGAGGGTGTCATTTTAGTTTTAGGATATTTTGTGCTCAGTATGCGTGTTTATACAGAGCACCACTTGCTGCAAATGGCTTGGGCATAGCTTTGCATGTTCACATGACCACACCACCCACGTCAAAGTCAAGATGTAGCCAGCTATGAATGGAAACTAGATATATTCAGTTAACAATACATAGCATTGTATAGACAATGCTGTGCATAGCTCCATGTTACACAATAAAGTAGGGCCTTTAAATAATGTCAATTATATCCTAAGTAGGTGAATTGCATCATAATTAGCCAATCCCACACGGTGGACCTACACCAGAACTGTATAAAGTATGCATTAATCCTACATTCTGCTTTTCCCTCAATACACTGAACCATTGAAGTAAAGACCTGGAAATTTTAAGTGAAACAATGCTAGGGTCTGCTGCAGCTATTCTACATCTGTATGTGCTACATGCTGAAGTCAGTGCTGCTGACAATTTTTTTTACTCTTTCTTCACCCTGTTGTACTGCTTCTATCCCTCTGTAAATTCCTTTCCCCCTGTCTGGCCTTGCTGTCCTCAGTTCACCTCCCTCTCCTTTTCTAACTCTACAGATTCTATCTACTATCCTCTGTCATCCCTTCACCCTGTATTTCTCCCATATTCTTCTCATTATATGTAACTCTCTTTCCTGTCCTTCAACCCCCCCATTTTCTATTGCTTAGTCCCTCCTAATATTGATCTTGCTTGTTTCACCCATGCCCTTATTCTGTTTTTATGGTACAGGTCCCTTGCTCTACCACTAAGGCTTTGTTAACCCTTGCCAACCCAGGAGGACCACCCACTCCCTCTTTGAATATTACATCGGCAGTGGAACTTTTTTTCCAGCAACTGGTCTGTCTTAAACACAGTGTATGTGCCATTCTATAACTTGTTTGTCCTTATTCCATTTTATGTACCTTCACATGTAACTGGTCCTGGTCAGCTACAACACATCTCTCTGCATCCCCCCCTTGCCCTTTCAGTCCATAGCTAGAGATACCCGCTTAGTTAACTAAATATTTTTGGCCATCTCTACTGACATAGTTCCCCATATCTTAACCTGCTTGCTGTGTATTCTTCATATTTAGCTAGCTTTGAGTCTTACAGACTTTTAGTTTTTCTATCTCTTGCTCCACTAACCTTTCAGGTTCATTTCTAAGCTCTGTGACCTAACTGTCATTCTTCCACAGATTCAGGCAAAAGTTTAACACATAAAATCAACACAGCTGTCCATTTTTGGCTTAGCTGCTCTTCTCTGACCCTTACCTAACTCTCAGATTGTTTTTGGTGTCCGCTGTTATTCAAAGACAGTGTAGCCCCGCTCCATTCGCCCTCACTAATGCTCTGGCTGTCTTTGCTCCCCTACCCTACCCCCATTCTCACCCTCCCCAACAGCAGCTACATTATTCTCATCCTAATTTTACCACGCCCCATCAACCCCACCTCACTAATCACATTTCCACCCAAATCCTCTATCTCCTTTTTCACTATCATTCCTACCAATTTCCCTCCTGCAGCCACTTAACAGTTTCCTCTCCCTCCACTCTTCCAATTAAGCATACTATTTCCAACTTCTCAGCAGTCATTTCCTCCCCCACTCCTCCAATTACTCCTACTGCCATCCCCTTCCCCACCCATACAACCCAAACTCCATTTCTACCCCTTACTCTACCTACTTTCACATTCCCATTTAAACCATCCTCTCTCCTTCCAACTGCTTCAACATGTTGCTACACCTACTCCTTTCAATACCACTACTTTCAGTTCTCACTTCAACTACATCCTACCATGCACCTCTTCCTGATCAATCCTCTAGTCCCACCTTGCCCTATCTTCACTCAGATAACATATCACCCTACTCCCTCAACATTCTATCTTCTCTGTTCTATCACCACTTCTTACACCTTTTCAAACACCATCTATCCTTGAAGCTATATTGCCCCCCTAAACTCAAACACAAATTCCTTCCACTACACCCCCTTAGGTATACCTCCTTCTTTCATATTATTTCCCTTCTTCTTGTAGGAGATATCCATCCTAGACCCAGCACTCTAACCCAGTCCTCTGACCTCCATGTCCTGCCTAATTCCACCTCCACCCAGATGCCCACCCCACCTCTGCCTACCACTTCTACTAAGCACCTTAACATCTTAGGGCTCAATATTTGTAGTGCAGTAAATAAACTCCCTGATCTCCACTCTTGGATATCACTAAACTCTCCACACATCTTCTCCATCTCCAAAACCTGGCTAAAAACCCAAATATCAAATAAAGAAATCCTCCCCTCTGGTTACAATATCATCCACTAAGACAGGTGTTCTAAAAAAGGTGGAGAGGTAGCTATCCTCTACTCAGAAAACCTCCCTCTCCATCCTCTACCAAATGGCCCCTCCAGTTTCCACCCTGCTGATATACTCTTAGTAAACTATAACCTAAACAATCACAAAAAGATTGCCATCACATCACTTTACATACCACCTGATAACAATATCCCTACACTAGACCTCTTTCTAGCCTGGATCTCCAAAACAATAGTCTATGAAACCATCATTATTGGAGATGTCAATATCGACTGGAATTCTCTCACCACCCAATCTCTCAAGACCAGTATTAACTTATATGGCTTCACCCAACTGATCACTGCCCCAATTCATATTCATCAACAATACAATACCAGTACCACTCTAGACTGGATACTTACCTCCCATCCCAGCCATTATCAAAACCCTTCTATTCCCCTGACACTCTAAGTGATCCTCACCCTATCTCTATAAATCGGCACCTATCCCATCTAAAACACATGTATACAGGGGCTGTTGTAACCTATCCAACTTTAACCCTGATGTATTTAATCAAACCCTCTGCTCTATAAACTAGTCAACTCTCCAGCAGCTTCTCTTGATGAAGCTGTTCTCACATTCAACAGCATTTTCCTCAACACTCTTAACTCCCTAGCCCCTACTAGAAAAGTTAATGTCAAATCAAACTATACAGCCTGAATAAGTAAAGCCACTTTCTCTCTCGTGCAAAAAAAGAGAATTAGCCTGGAAAAATTGGAACAAACTTAGAACCCCTTTTAGTCTTCAGCTCTATAGAGAGAACTTCATAACACCACAAAAACAAAATCTCCCTTGATAAGAAAAATTTCCATCTAATCCCACAAAAAAACCCTACTCCAACCTGAAAATATTCTGGAGTACCATTAATAAGCTTCTACACCCAGATAATCCTTCCCCCAACACCCTCCCAAACTGCTCCCCCTAGAAACTGCCATATCCCTCAACTCCTTCTTCATAGATGCCATACAGAAACAAATCAAACCACAGACATAAACAATGATACCCCTCCACTCTCCAACCACACCACCTTCTCTATCAAGCCTATACCTACAATTGTTATCAGATCCCTGCTCTCCAAACATAAACCCTGCTCCCCTTCAGCAGACAACCTGCCTCCCCTGTACCTCAAAATAGCACTCCCTCCATAGCCTATCCAGTCTCCATATGTATTAACTGGTCAATTTGGGAAAACCTAGTCCCTCAAATGTGGAAAAAAATCATATATCATTCCCTTCCACAAAGGTGGCAACTCCACAGACACCTCAAATTTCAGACCTACCACCATCTTATCACCTATCTCTAACATCCTAAAAAGGTGTGTTCACCAACAACTCATGGCACATACAATTCAAGAAAATCTCCTGACTCCTACCCAACATGGCTTCCACCCACCTTCATAGTACCTCTACCATTCTACTGTCCTTCACTAACTCCATTTCTTCTCATCTCAATAACAACAAACTGTTTTCCTTTCCTCTTCCTGGACCTCTCTAAGGCTTTTGATACTGTTTCACATAACCTCTTGCTCTCTAAGCTTTCTTCCTTTAACCTCTCTACCTCCACCCTTAACTGTTTTTCTTTTTATCTATCTAATAGAGCTCAATTGGTCAAATGGTTGGCAGCAACTTCTCCATTCCTACCCATTCTCACTGGAATCCCCCAAGGATCCATCTTGGGTCCCCTACTATTCAATATCTTTAGTAACAATCTATTCCAGTCCTGCCCCACCCTAAACTTATACAATATGAGGATGACTCCATGACCATCTCCACCTTTGACAATCTAACCCGCCTACATACCCTCACACAAGACACATTAAACTCTGTTAAAAGATGGCTCATTACTAACCAACTCCTTCTTAACCCAAACAAAACTAAACTTCTTATTTTCCTTCCTAAACCTCTCCAACTCGTTGAATCTTCCTTCTCTATCTCATCCCTAAACAGCACAACTATTCTGGCAGAGTCCAACACTAAACTTCTTGGCATACTCATAGATGATGAACTAAAATTTGACACTCATATCAATAACTGCATCAAAAAGACCCACCAGAAACTTGGATTGCTATACAGCAATAAATAATTCTTCACACAAGAATCCAAATTATCCCTTGCCCAAGTCTACCTCCTTCCTTCTCTACTATATGCTGCACCTATTTTCACCAATCTCCAAAAAAACCTCTTTAATAGACTTGAACTTACTTATCATAACATTGCCAAGTTTGCCACAAATGTCCTCTATCGCACACACCACTGCCTCACATTAAAAAAACTAAACTGGCTAAAGCTCCATAGCCAACTCCTTTTGCATCAACTTCACATGACACACTCCATCTTGCTTCAACCCCTGACTTGTCTCTCATTAACAACTCTTGTCTCTCCCTATGTCCCTAACCATGAACACCGTAGCTCTGACCAACACCTACTTCAAGTTTCCAAACCTAATATAACCATAGGTAAAAGTCTTTATAGTCATGTAGTCTCTAAATCTTGGAACAAGCTCCCTCTCCCAATCAGATTTCTCAAAAATTCAAACAACTTCAAACCTACCTTAAAGGATTACCTACACAACTCCTGGTCCTGTTTCTGTAAAGACCCGACTTGACATTCTTTTTTCCTACCTTCTCCCATCTAACCACTAGCTCTGTTTCCTTCTATCACTGACTCCCCTTCTAGTTAGCTTTCTACCTCCATTCTCAGTAACCTATGCTATGAGTTTCTTAAGACTTTTTAGTGCAGCCTACAACTGTCACCTATGTCTCTCCTGCCCTTACCCTGCCACCCCACTATTTTTTCCAGTACTTGACTCTGTGCTAAAAGTAGGACCTGCCTATATTCTAGTCCTCCCTTTCCCCTTTTCCTCTTTCTCCTACCATATAACTAAATTTGGACACAGTGTTATTTTAAGGTTACTAAGGGCAGCTTGTATAAATGTTTTATCACAATGTATGTGATATTTTTATTGATTTTTTTCATGTTTTTGTTAATGTCTCTGTTTATATCTGTATTCTCTCTCTTGTATACACATGCTAATCACTTTTATAACTAACTGTAAACATTGTTTTCTGGAGCTTTTCTCCTCAGGTCTCTGTTGAAAAGGGGCGCCTGCCCAGCTAGACTAATCTGGTTAACAACTGGCAAATAAATAATAAATAAATAGGTATAGGCTGAGGAGGAGAAAAGTGTTCAGTCCCAGGGTAACCTTGCAGGAGATACATGAGCTGGAGATTATAGAGCACTACAGGGTGGACAGAGACATGCTACAATAACTCAGTGAGTTCTGCTATCCTCAACTCAAAACCAGAGCTAACAGTGGGGAACCCATCCCATTGGAAACTAAGGTATGTGTAACCCTTAGGATACCAGCTACAGGTACTTTTCAAAGACCAACTGGGGATATGATACGTATGTCACAGGCATCTGCATCCAGCATACTCCACCAATTCCTGGATGCTATGCTCCCACATGTAAGTAAGCACATATATTTTCCCCTTTCCTCTGAAGTGAGGGTAAGCAATATGCAATAGTTCTATCATGTAGCACACTACCCTGAAGTACTGGGTGCAATAGATTGCACTCATGTACACATCAAGGCACCACCTGGTGAGTAGGGTAGAATCTACGTTTGCAAGGGACACCAGTCCATCAACTGCTAAGTCATGTGCAATGCCCAGGGGATTATCATGAATGTGTGTGCTGGCAACCCTGGCAGATAACATGACTCCCATATTTGGCACACATCACAGCTGTACCAGACATTTGCTAGGGGAGACATCCTACAGGGCCATTTACTGGGGGATGTTGACTACATCTTGGAGCGATGGATGCTGACACCCCTCAGAAATGCACACACACACCCATGGAAGAATGCCACAGGAAAATTATAGACTGTGTTTGGGCTTCTGAAGTCACAGTTCCAGTGCCTCCATATATCTGGTGGAGCCCTGAAGTATGCTTCACACACATGTGCACAGATATACAAAGTATGTGCTATGCTACACAATCTGATCCTACAAAAACAGCAGCAGCAGGCTTAGCAAAGGGAAGGGATACACCATCCCTCCATGCCTAGGTCATGACAGCTGCAGTCACAGGAAGACTCAGAGGAGGAACTCCCTGTTGATGTCCCTGTAGACATGCTCTGTATGGTCTGACTGTGGCCAAGAGACAATACATAGCACATTCACTGGCAACCTCAGGACTTAGGAACTAACACCTTACTCCTACTCACATACATATATTAACATTGATGCCAGCCATCTCGCACATCCTCTACCTATCCGTGAATTGGCTGTGCACTGCTTGCATCAGACAGAGTCAGCCCTGAACTAGTGTTATGTCAACTTCTGGATTTGCAAGGTAAGTTCATAACCTACACAGTAGTCTAGTGAATTATTCTGATATGTCATAGTAGCTATGGACCTGGTACATTATGCAAGTAATTACTGTGGGCTATTTGGACAGAAATGACATCCACATGGGATCTACAGATACCCATTCCACTATAATGTCTCCATTTGTAATCAGTAGGCCTCATGCATGGGATATCCATGCAGTACTTTTGCAACAGACTACTAGTACATAATTTAAGGGAGATGTTAGAAAGTGAGGTTAAATGATAATCAGACTAGTGTGTATCCTAGCAGAACTGCATTTTTCTCCACTACCTTTCAAAGCAGCAGTGTCCCCTTGTAACTCCAATAACAGTAACTCATCTGTGCTATATGAGCATTTCAAACAGTTAGTATGCCACACAGTTTCAGGACAGAAATATAGAATTTGATCTTACATTCTATGTGTTAGGTAATTGAGGAATAGCAATGTACATATTTATGCAGGTGATTGTGTGATGAATGATCCCCTTTCTGTCAAACAGCTTCTGTGGCTCAAAGGACAAAGGTGGTTAGCTTGTGTGATGGTGTTCAGAGTTATAATCCTGAGATCTCCTGATATTTGGCATGTGAAGTAGTAATAAGTAATGTTTTGCAGACTGTCACTCTTTGTGTTTTATACTAGTGTTAACATTTTTCACATAATAATTGCACATTTGAGTGCTGAGCTGCATATCTAAGACCTATTTAAAAAGTCTTAGCAAATTTGCTTGAAGTGCAGAAGTGCAGAAACAAGTCCAGAGGTTACACCATGTAACACACATAATCCCAGTCTGGAGTACAGCTAAGTGTGGGCTGAAGTCAATTTATGGAACAATAAGTCTCTGATGTAAGCAATGTGACTGCCATTTATGCACTGCTTAGCAATGCATAAACAATTAAAAAATGCCACAGTGCATGCTCATACACTTAGTTAAGCAGAGTACAACTCCTTTGCACCTAGCACACTTTAAAAAAATATATATGCATATCTATATTTGTATATATACAGATATAGCTCTACACATATACATCACTGTTTCTCCCTATATATATATGGATATACAGATACATATCACACACACACACACACACACATCTATGTATATATATATATATATATATATATATATGTGTGTGTGTGTGTACACACACACGTGTGTGGGTATGTATGTATGTATTGCCCTACATATATCATGGAGAGTAAAGCTGCAGTACGACATATATAATGTTGGACAAAGGACCAAAAGTAAGGGCTCAACATTAGATAATGCACTTACAAAATGTGGAAGGACATATAATAACATCTATTGTATTTGTAGGACTACTAGGACATCTGAGGTTCATATTTCTGCAGTTTTCTCTCATGTCATGTGTCAATGATGCCACATTTGACAGCAAACCACAATTTAGACTGAAACACATATAAATATGAGCCAAAACTGTGTACTTGCCACACACATCTGGACAGTAGAGAGTCATACCACGTCACCCTAAGACAGCATGTGGAAACCTTGAAAATGTATGGCACAGTATATGAATATGTACATATATTGTAAAGCATATGTTAGTATCTATGTCAGCAACAATACCCACATTCAATACAGCCCCCTGTGTCTGCTGGATTTTACCACATATACATCAACAACTGAAAAAGTTGTGTAATGTTTATTGTTGTGCACTCACTCATTGACAGGAAAAACTGATTTTGGCCACAAGCTTGGCCTTTCCAAATGCAAACAGACACATATGCCCAAAATGGGTACTATTGTCACATAGCTAGGCTTCAAAACAGTTATCTTACTGCTAGGCTACTAGATGCAGATGACAGTAAGAAGCAATGTGACTCTGCAGGCATTGTAAGCTGTTCAACACAGGTCATGTTTACATTCTCCATGATTAGATTACCTGTAGTCATTTACAATGCACATTTGAGTTGTGGTGCATGCATTAAGTACTGTGATCTGTAGTGTGCAAGACTAGATAGTTTTTGGTTCTAATTTTAGTCCAGCCCACTTCTTGAGTTTGCATATCTCTCCAAAGAGTAAATGTGAATCCAACACTGACTTCCAAACTGGCATGGGTTTGCACTTCTTGGCCCTTGCAGTTGATGCAGGCCTCCAAACTCTTGTCCTCTTCAAGGCCTGCTGATGTCATCTATCATAAGATTACCTAAAGCCATGCTAATGTCAGACTCGAGCTGTGGCATGTGTGTTAACTGTTATGATCTGTAGTGAATAAGACTAAATAAATAGGGGTTTTAATCTCACTCCTGCCCACTTGGTGTGTGTATCTCTCCACAGAACAAATGTGAATACCACACTGACTTCTAAACTGGCATGGTTGTGCACTTGCTGGCCCTTGCAAATGATGCAGGCCTCCAAACTCTGGGCCTTCTCAAGGCTTACTGATGTTGTCTACCATAAGACTACCTAAAGCCATACTAATGTCAGAATTGAGTCATGGCATGTGCATGAAGTACTGTAATCTGTAGTGTGTAAGAGTAAATAGGTAATGGTTCCAATCTCACTCCAGCACACTTGTTTTGTGTGTGTGTGTGTGTGTGTGTGTGTGTGTGTGTGTGTGTGTGTGTGTGTGTGTGTGTGTGTGTGTTTCCCTGTAGAACCAGTGTGAATCCCAAACTGGCAAGACTTTGCACTGTTTATGGTCTTGCAGGTGATGCAGACCTCCAAACTCTTGTCCTCCACAAGGCCTGCAGATGTCATCTGCTATAAGATTACCTAAAGCAAAGTTAATGACAGCTTTGAGCAGTGGAGCATGAGATAAGATGAGCGTTCTGTAGTTTGTAAACTTTGATAGGTAGAGGCTGTATTGTCAGTGCAAACAACTTGGTGCATGTCTGTGTAGTGCTCTGTAAATGTAGATAGGTAGTGGTATTATTCTCGCTGCAGCCAACTTGATGTGAGTGGTGTACAGTGTTCTGTAAACAGAGATAGGTATTGGTACTATTCTCACTACAGCCAACTTGGTTTGTGTAGATGTTAGTCAGAAAATTTTATATCAGCCTATGGGGTGACAGGATGATAGGAATCTACCAGGCTAATGGCCCTAGTGCCCTAACAAACCTAGCCAAGTTCTTATCCTTATTTCCATAATAAGCATCTATTGCTCCTGTCGAAGAGAAACACTGGTAGAACTCCTGTCTGAATTTACAGTTACCCATCCAATCATCCACATTGTGTTTGAAGCGGACCAATGAGGTGTTCTGTTTGATGTGAAGTGTGAGTCTGTTCCAAAGGTGTGGTAGCCTCTGAGAGACATCTGTCGTTCCACCAGCAACTAACCCATGTACCATTTAAGATACAGATATGAAGCATTTCCAATAAAGCAGGGTCAGAGATTGTCTTGTATGCATGGCAGAGATCAACTCTGAGTAGTCTGTATGAAAGAGTATAAAGTGACAGTGATTTCAGATGATCCCCATAGGATGAATGATAAAGACTTTGAATTTTCCTTGTGAGAAACCTTTGTGATTTCTCCAATTGCTGTAGGTGCTTCGATAATTACATACCAAAAGGGGTGTTGTACTCAATTATTGGCCTGATGAGGGATGAGTACAGCGAGGTTATAATATCTTATTTTCTGGAGACAATCTCCTTACTTATGAGATGAGCAAGACAGAATGCCCTTCTTAACACTGTGGAAACATGGTGGTCAAACGTGTTGCTATCGATGTGGTAGTTAGCAGGAACTTCACTTTTACTGAAAGGAATGATAATACTTTTTTGCGCTGAGTTTAAGGCCATGACTTTTGCACCAATCCTTTTGTTTGTGTAAGACCATCTTGTTGGATGCTGACATAATTTGGAGATTCTATGACCGCTCCCGGTTTGCAGTCATCAGTAAATTTGCCAGCCAGAGACTTTTCATTTTGTTTGTACTTCAGAGAAATAGATTCCAAACAGGAGATGTCCCAGTAGTGAACCCTGTGGTACACCACTGGTTACAGGTCTGCTGTTGGAGGCAGATTCCCCTATTTTGATTATATGAGTTATATCAGTGAGCCAGTTACTAATCTAATGATATATGGGTCAATGCCTAGTTGGGTGAGTTCATCAATGATGCCTGAGTGGGGATAGTGTAAAAAGCCTTTGCTAAGTCCAAGTAGGCTGTATATACAAATGTCTCATCATCCAGACCCTTGGTGACTGTCTCAAAGAGGTCAACCAGGTTTAGTAGGCATCATCTCCATTTGACAAATCCAAACTCAGTAGGGGCAAGTGTTTGGAGATCACTTATATCTTTGTTGATAAGGTCCATGATGAGTCACTCCATGGCCTTGCAGATAAGGCTTGTCAGGCTTATAGGTCTATAGTTCCCAGGGTCAGTGGATACACCAATTTTAAGCAAGGGAATAATGCTGGCTGTTTATCATTCAGCTGGTATGAAGCCAGTGCTTAGACTATGATTGAAAATAGTACACAATGGTGTTGCTTATTCATGTTGGAGCCCATGTAGGCACAGCTTGGGATGCTATCAGGTCTCATAGATGCTGTGTTTTGGCCTTAGATAGTGCATTTATGACCTGATCTTTAGAGATAGGAGGTGGGGAAAGGTGGTAGAGATGTCATGGGGTACGTGTGGTAGAGACTGGGGAGTGAAGATTTCACAGAACCTGTCATCCAACAGGATAGCTATGTCCACAGGCTCAATATATGTGGTATTATTAACTACTAGTTCAGCACAAAGTTGGGCATTTCCTTTTAGCTTACAGATATAACTATATAATGCTTTGTGGTTGTCCTGTGTTGAGGAAGCTAATTTGTACTCATATTTTGCTTTGGAGGACTTCACAAGACATATTATTTCGTGTTTAAGGAGGGAGGGTTGCCAGGTTAGGAGGGCTCCCTCCCTCTTACTCTTAGACAGCAATTTCTTCTTTTTATTGTAAAGTCTGTTAATGGCATTTCTCCACCAGCCAGGTTTGCTCTTCCTTGAGGAGCTTGTTTTTGTCGTAGCAGGTATGGCCAAGACAATGCAGTTATACAGGTGTTTGTATAAAGCATTGGTCTAGAGCTTGACATAGTTGTCAGTTCCATCTGAGGGAGGAGGTGCAGTGAAGCTATTTATGCCATCCCATAAGAGGTTATAATTTGCTTTGGAGAAGCTTTTTAGTTTAGTTGCTGCTAGGGGGAATCAGGTATTATAGTTACTTTGAATGAGACCAATTTGTAGTCGGATCTCACCAGAGAGGACCTCACAGTGAGGGTGCTACTGTGGTCCCCCATACTGGTGAGCACTAGATCCAGGATGCTGGCTGCACTTGTGGGGGTGTCAACCAGTTGGTCCAGGCCATTGGAGTTAATGAAGTCAAGGAACCTTTGGGCAAGTGGGTTGAAGCACAAGTAATTTACCCAGTCAATGGATGGGTAGTTAAAGTCATCCAAAACTATGGTGTTTGGATGTATCTTGATAGACTAACATATATCTAAATAAGCAGAGTGGGTGTCCTGATTTATGGAGCAGGTTTTGTAGCTGGGAATGACTTGAACAAGTGCCCTAGCAACAGTTAATTGCAACTGAAGTGTCTCCAGCGAATCGTACTGTTTAACCAATCTGGATGTGTATTTATCTTTAGTGAGTATTGATACACCACCTTCTTTAGTTTGTACACCTTTCAGTTGAGGTCTGAATGTGAGGAAGAAGGTGTAATTTGGTATGGCTGGGGTGCTCTTCACAGCCTTGAACAAGGTCTCCTTGACTACACAAATGTCTTTGTCTTCCAAAGTGAGGACAGCTTCCAGTGTGTGCAGTTTTATGTTGAGACTCCTAGCGTGTAGCAGCATAACCTTGAAGTTGTTTTTAGATGGTGTTTTTACATTGGGATTTTTGTCCTTGAGACACTGCCTAAAAAAGGCACTATTGGGGAGGCAAGACCCTTAGCCAATAGTCAAAATTCCAGGGGTGACAGATGATGACCTTTTCTGACAAAGCATTGAGGTCTGTTGATCCTGTCAGTCCAGGCAGACAGATAGTGGATCCCCCTTAGAATGACACCAGAAGCTAATCAAACTATTGAAGTCAATAATTTTCTGTTTGTATTTAGGCATCATCCTAAATGAAGGTAAAATGCTGCTTTAGGCTTGGGACATAAGTGCCTGAGAGACATAGTCCAAAAGCTCAGTCATTTCTCTCTTTATGCAGTCCAGATAGGTGTGTCTCAAGTCATTCACACCAACATGCACTGTGACAGAGTCATAACAGTAACTTTGTTGAGACACTTGAGCGCATGTGTGATATGGCATAGCCTGGAAACTACAGATGTAAAACTCTGAAACTGCAGACTCACAAATGAATAACAGGAAGGCTCCACTGAAGAATAGTAATGTCCACAAATTTCTTGAAGCACTTTTTGTTCAAGTACCATACAGAACTTCATCAGAATAAATAGACTTAAAGTACAAAGCTTCTTTCATAACAATTCAGACTTGTCATGTGATGTATTTTTGACCTATAATCAAGCTCAGCTTCTTAATTGCATGTCAGTGCTTAAGTTAGACTTAACCCTATGCATTCTGAATCTTTCTTGCATTTCCTTGTTCCTAAATAATCCTATAAATAAGTGCACTGCTTTAAAAATGTGCTAGTTTTAAACAAAAAGTGTGCACATATTTACACAAGAATAGTGACAACATATAAAACAACATACATTCCTTGTTAAAATGTTCCTTAAAAACTAAAGTTTGATCTGCTTATCTTACCAAGCTTTTAAGTTTTAAGAAACAGGTGATAGAGCAAGCTTCATTCAAGACTGGGTTATATATGGGTGTTCAGTTTGATTTGCCATATCAGCTCTAAATTCTCCAAAAAAAAAAAAAAAGGACCCCCTCTGTTACCAGGTTCAACTTGGTCAATACCTCTAAATTTAAAACTGTGGTTCTCAAATTCTATGTGCTTAGCCAGAGCATTTTCTGTTCTAGCCCTGTTGATGCTGTATATATCTTCATATAGCCGCTCTTTTAATTTCCAATCGGCCTTCCCGACATAAAGTGTTGGGCATTGTTGGCATTGGGCTAAATTAACTACTAATTTAGAATTACAGTTAAGTTTCATGTTTAACTTATATTTTATGTTGTCTAACCATGAATGTTTGACCCACATCTATGTGTTTACAGTAAGGGCAACACTCACATCTGAACATCCCATGTAGCCTAGTATTAGTGCTTTTCTTGTGCTCCAGTAGGCTTTTTAAATTGTGTCCTCTTTTAAAGATTACCTGTGGGTATTCACCTATTTTTGTACAAAATTGGGGTTCACCCATTATTAGTGACCAGTTTTTACATACGATTTCCCTTATACTTGGTGCATCCATGCTGAATGGTGTTAGAAAACTGACCGTGTAGTTGTTATTATGAAAATTTCTTTCAGTTCTTAAACTCCTCTCATAGGGTTCCTCTAAAGTGGGCTCTAGTGTTGTTTCAGGTAGTTCACTATTAAGGAATGGTTGGTACTGTCTCCTGTTTCCCTTGGTCTTCACCTTGTCTAATACATCTAAAATCAGAGAATCTGGATTACCTCCTTTAAGGAACAATTTCCTTAAAACTTCACATTTTAATGAAGCATCTCTCTCTAAAGTGACTATCCTTGCAGCCCTCAGTAGTTGGCCCTCGATGACTGACTTCTCCTGATGGAAAGGGTGTGAACTGGAAAAATGTAGGAAGGCATTTGAATAAGTTGCTTTCCTATAAATCTTTGCTATGTATCTTTTTAGGTTTCTTTTTCCAGTTCTGTGTCTAGTTAAGCCATTTTTTCAGTATGGAAGTTATATGTAAATTGGAGAAATCTGGTATTGCTGTTAAAATAATTAACCAGTTCTTCAGCTATAGTTCTGTTAACTTAGATGATCAAGAAAATATCATCCAAAAATCTTGTGTAAAAAATATTTGGTTGTAAATTTGACTATTCTTACTGATGTAGTCTAATTCCCAGTGGGCCATTACTAAGTTTTCAAAACTGGCTCTGGAAGGTGAACCCATGGCCATCCCTACTTTCTGTAAAAAGTATTCATCATCAAATATAATGTAGTTGTTTGTTAGTATTATATCTAGTAGCTCCTCAACTAAATGTATTTCATTAAGAGGTGCTCCCCTTAGTCTCATCATTCTTGAAACCCACTCTACTCCTTCCAAATGGGGAAATGAAGTATATAAGTCCTTCACGTCTACTGTGAGGAAGTTATAGTTCTCTTCAAAGCTTAAATAGTTAATTATTTTCAAGAAGGTCCATGAGTCTTTACAAATTTGGGGTTCCTGACTAATGTACCTTTTTAAAATAGAATCCACATATTTAACACGAGTACATTATAAAATTCCTGGCATCTACCAGAGGTCTCATGGGTGGGTTGGCCATGTTTTTATGAACTTTTGAGATTCCGAACAAGGTAGGGGTCCTTGGTGCTGACATACAAAAACAGTTATACAGCATTACATTGATTTTGGCTTCTATGAACAGATCATTAATGTACAAATTAATACATCTGTATGCCATATTAAATTCATTGAGTGAAATTTTAGTGTATGTTTCAGTCAAAAGCAATTGTTGTAATCAGCTATTTCCATCAAAAATAACTTTCACCCCTTGTCAGGTTTCATAATCCTCACATGTGCATTCTGCAACTCAAATAGAGCTTCCTTCTCAGTCTTGCTGATGTTAAAATTATTACATTTATTTAATTTCCTACTGTACTGGTGGTGTCAATATTCCTCAGGTCTAACTCACATACATGCTGAAAAGTAGAAATAAGTGGGTGTAATGGGGGGTTTGTTGCTGTTATGTCTTTCGGCTTTTTCCCGGTTAGGGGTCGCCACAGCGGAACTCCGGTCCGCTAATGATTGGCAGTAGATTTTTTACATGCCGAGATGCCGGCCCTGACGCACAACCTTCAATGAAGGTACACCCATTCATGCATGTCTCCACACAGAAGACGCTTAAGCTGAGAATCGAACAGGACAACATCGTACTGTGAGGTGACAACGCTACTGCAGCACCAATGGGGGATTGTATGTACTGGTATTTTTAAATCCATCATTATTATACTCATTATCCAACAGTGTTACTAAATTCAGTTTTCTTGTAAATATTTTAAGAACAAACACAGTACTAGATGAATCAAATTCACATGAAGGGACGAACATAAAACCCTTTGCTAATATTTCAACAAGTTGTGGGATAACCTCATATGAGGAATAGTTATAGATTTTAAAGTCTTTCCCTTCATTCATTATCACAGAAAGTTTTCTCTCAGTGTTAAACAGTACCTGTGTTTGGAGATGAGTTACCTCCTCCATTTGTTCCTCTTCTGTGGGTTGGAGTTCCTCCCTTGTAGGCTCTGGTACCTCCATGTACTGGTCATTGGCCTGAGGTTGTAAATATTTCCACTCTCTAGGTTATATGCATTTGTTGGTTGATTTATTTGTGCCTGGGTGTGAAATCTGATCATGTCTTTGCTTGGCTCACCATTGTGGTAAGACTAGTTTGGCCTGTTTGCCCTTGTTCCTCCTTGCTGAACTTCTGAGAAGTTTGCATTGGAGTTAATAGCTCCACCTCCTGGTGGAATCAAATCTGCCTGGTCAATGTTGTTGGTGTTTCCTGAATTCAATGTGTGCGTCCCATCTCATTCAGTAGGATTCCAAACTTGCGAGGGGGTGGTTTGGGGTAAGATATCCCTTTAATGTCATCACCATGGTCCCTTAGTAGCTTTTTATTCTTAATTGTTTTAATTTTGTCAATGTATTAGTGGAAATATTTGCAACCTCAGGCCAATGACCAGCACACGGAGGTACCAGAACCAACAAGGGAGGAACTCCAACCAATGGAAGAGAAACAGAGGAAGTAACTCACCTCCAAACTCAGGTACTGTTTAATATGAGAGAAAACTTTCTGTGATAATGAATAAAAGGAAGGACTTTAAAATCTATAACTATTACTCATACAAGGATAGCCCACAACTTGTTGAACTATTAGTAAAGGGCTTTACGTTCGTCCCTTCTTGTAAATTTGATTTATCTAGTACTGTGTTAGATCTTAAAATATTTACAAGAAAACTGAATTTAGTAACACTGTTGGGAAATGAGTATAATAATGATTTATTTAAATCAACCAGTAAATCCAATCGCACATTACACCCACTTACTTCTACTTTTGAATGTGTATGTGAAAAAAAGGTAAACAACAAAAAAACCACAGTCACCTTGCTCCAGCAGCAAAAGTAAAAGCAATAATCCAACTGCTTGAAAAAGCGAAAAGATTTTCTAAACGCAAGTTTATTAGAAGCGTTTTCGCCGTGCTCACTGGCTTGGCTTCCTCAGAGAAAATTTCAATTAAAATAACAAAGTACAACATTTATACTATGCAGAAAGGAAATGATGTCATTAAAATGTGATTTAAAATTAAAATGCCTTCATGTTACCAATTCAATACAATAATATATGCAACGTGAAAGCAAAAGACAACCATAAATCGTTTATGTCCTTATAAAAATGTGCATAAACTCACAAATATATATATGCATATAATAATCAAACAAGAATAAAAAATGTACCCAAAAGTATTCTGAATACGACTTAATTAGTCATGTAAACAGGAATCATTAGTAAAATTATAAAGTTATGAATATCAAGACTTGTTTCAAAAGACATATGATAGTAAAAAATGCACAACAATTAAAAACTTAACAAAAGGTCTTTTAAGAACCTTATACATGTCAAAAGAGTCTAAATATATAGAGATCCAAATCAAAGGGTCATCGTACCTGAGGTTCTTAAAGGGCAAGTAAACAACAAATCATTTTAATAAGAGGTATTATAAGTGAAATAGACTGGACTGAGCTGTGAGAATAAGTGATGATCAGTAATTCATCGTAAGTAACTTCTCAATTTTAGGACTGGTAGAATGTTACAGTTGTCATTCAATCCAGGAAAATGGAAGGCATCTGTTCTAAATTGCCATTCTAACTCTAAAATTTCTAACAGTAATGTAGTAGGGCCACCTCTAAAAGATGTTTTTGTTTGGTCAATTGCCATAAATGAGAAACTGTGCCCTGGTTGGTCTATAATGTGCTTGGCTAAAGCATTGCTTTCATTTCTATTATTAATAATGTACCATGCGATCATCAGTCTTTCCAATATAGAAAGACGGGCAGCAATCGCATAACGCCACATACACTACTGACTTACTTTCACAATTAAGGGGAACCCTTATAGTGAACTTCTCACAGTGAGATCTGGTTTTGTAACATCTGTTACAAAAACCACAGGGGTACATGCCCAACTTCTTATTATAATATGTATTGGGAAAATCCCTCTGCAATAACTCTTTTAAATTAATGTTTCTTTTAAAGACAAATCTGGGGAAATGTCCAAGTTTCTTTGTCAAAGTGGGATTACTTAAAATAAAATCCCAATTTTTCCGTATAATTGTAATTATTTCCCTAGAATCAAAACTGTATATAGTCACGTAACTCAAAGGTGGATCAAAACTAGTTCTTTCACTATTACTTACAACTTCAGTCCCAAAGGAACATTCCAAAGTGGGTGTCACTACGTCAGTAGGTTGCAAATCACAAACTGGATTTTTCATGGTTAAAATGGCCTTAAAAAAACCATTAGCTCTTTTTATATTTACTTCGTTAAAAAGTTCATCAATAAACTGCAATGGATAATTTCTTTTGAGAAACATATCTGTTAATAGATTACATTCCTCATGAAAATACTCCAACGTACTGCACATCCTTGCTGCTCTAACAAATTGCCCCTTAACGATGGCTCTCTTTTGTCTATAGGGGTGATGGCTAGAAAAGTGCAAGAACGAGTTGCAGTACGTTGGTTTTCGATGTATTTTTGAAACGAAGGTTTGAGATTGTAAATCCTTCAAAAGTTTCATGTCCAGATAGTCTATATCCGACGTTGAAAAATTGTGAGTAAATTTCAAAAATTCTGAAGTAGTGTTAATGGTAGACACAAAGGTGTCAGCCATTATACTATCACCTTCAAATAAAATGAAGATGTCATCTAGGTATCTTATGTAAAATTTGACTGATTTCATAAGGTCAATTGAGGAAAAAACAAAGTGTTTTTCCCAATAGCTCATGAAAAAGTTAGCCACCGATGCACCACAAGGAGAGCCCATGGCTACTCCTTGTTTCTGCAAATAGTATTTCTTGTCAAAGATGAAATAATTTAATGACAACACTATGTCCAAAATTTCGGTGATAACATCAATCTCATTTTTTGGAGCCCCAAGTTCCAAAAGAAGAAGGGCTAACCATTCAAGAGCTTCCTGGTGAGGAATTGAAGTGTACAAGTCAACCACATCAACAGTGAGGAAATTAACCTCACTGCTGAAGGGTTGACTGTTGATGGCCTCCAAAAAAGACCAGGAATCCTTACAAATTCCAGGTAGATGTACTACATACTTTGACAGCAGTTTGTCAACTAGCCTAGCACAAGAATACGTCATAGATGACCTTCCGTCAATTAGAGCCCTCATAGGCGGATTCTTCACGTCCTTATGTACCTTTGGTATGCCGAACATAACTGGAATTTTTGGAAATGTCATATCAATAAAGTAGTAAGTGTCCAAGTCTATTTTATTTTCGAGAAATAAATCAAAAATCTCATTATAAGATGCTTCGGCATATGCAGGTGGCTCTAAAATAGAATACATCTTCTCCTTATAAGTTTGGTCATCAAATATGACCAGACCTCCCCCTTTGTCAGGTTTAAGTAATCTGACCGAGGTGTTACAGAGATTGTCCAAAAATTGGATTTGTTCTTTAGAGGTGTTAAATTCAAAGGGTGTATGTGAGTTAGACCTGAGGAATTTAGATAAACACCACAAGTACAGCAGGAAATTAAATAAATGTAATAATTTTAATATCAGCAAGACTGACAGGGAAGCTCTGTTTGAGTTGCAGAATGCAAGTGTGAGGGTTATGAAACCTGACAAGAGGGAGGGTTGTTTATTTTTTTCTCAAAACTTTTTATTGTTTTTTTAAAGTCAACAATGAATTACTTGCAATTTATCTAGAACGGAAAAAAAGGGAAAAAAAAATTAACAAAATAACTAATTATTTACATTATTTACATTATTTACATTGGCCTGAGTACAAATTATAAAATAAACCAATCCAAAACCGATACACATGGTATTTTAGACAAAAGTTTTTTTTCTTCTATTACAATTGTGTCAAGAAGATTTGAGTCAATTCTCAATGGGCAGGATTCACGAAGGCTTGCATGGAGTCTAAGAGTAGTGTAAGACTCTATGGAGCCCTCGCAATCCAGGAACAGCCCGAAATTCCGTGTAAGAGACCAGCTAAAACATCTCTTACACGGAGTGGGCGTGGATATGCTAATCACCTCACTTGCAGCTGAAAGGCATGCAAGTGAGGTAGATTAGCGATCCAGGAATCCCAAACCAGCCCGTGTAAGAGCCGTTTTAGCTGCAGAAATGTACTCAGTTGACAACTGAGTACGTTTCTGCAAATAACACAATGGAGCCATGTCAGCTCCAAATAAAGGATGCATATGTGTCAGGCAGCATGCCAATGGCCAAATATTTGGCCATTGGCAAGGTACCCCGATGCAAATATGAGAAATATTTTTTTTTCGGCGATCACCAATGTTTAAACGCAGCGCTGCCCCGAGCAAACGGGCTGCGCTATATAAAACATAAAAATGAAGGTTATAAACCCACAAATGTGGGTTTTATGCAATACATGGATTTAAAATGCAGGGACCAGCAGAGCAAAAACAACATGGCCACAGTTTAGTGGTTGCTAAGGGGGGAAGCTGAGTCTAAGACATGTAACTAAGCATTAGTAGGCAATCTGATGTAAATGAGTGTTAGGATACTGAATCCCACTGTCACATAGCAAATGAGCACATTCTGAGTAGTGTAAAAGTTACATAAGGGGGAGGAACAGAGTAGGAGATAGGTGACATCACAGGGGGGAATGGCAGAAAGAAATGCAGTTCATTGGAGGTCAGTGTTACATGACAGATGTCAGACACATATAATGGAAAGAGGAGTGCCACAAGATAAGCATGCGAAAGTCAAGAAATGGAAGGTGCACACTGTTGCTTACACCAAAGTTTCTAGCTGGGCGTGCATGCGAACGTGTGTGAGCCATGAGGCGCGGGTAGGGCAGTGTGCGCGCGTGTAAGGCAGACTGAGCATGTGGGAGCCTGTTGGCAGATGTGTAAGACTGTTTGCGCTGGTGTGCACGCGTTTTAACCAGATTAAGAAGATTCTAAACCGTGTAAGCGTGTGTGTGCGTGTAAGCCACTGTGAGCGTGTTTATGCTGGTATGCGCGTTGCTCCCCCCTGAGGAAACAGAAAGGAAAAAGGAAGCAACAGAATTAGTAGGAAGCTAGCAGAGAATACTGCTGGAGCTAGCAGGGGAAAACAATTAGAAGCAGGCAATTACACAGGCAGAATAGTAGCCCAGCCAAGCACTTAAAACTCTGCAAACAGCAGTGCAGGATGTTTCTCTCAAGAGACACTGCAAGACAGGAGTAAGCTATTAGAAGTGAAAACTGAAAAAGCTTAACTCAGAGCAGAAGTGCTAGGGGCTGCCGTAGCTGTCATAAGGAGACATAGGCAACTTGCTGAGGGTGGTGACAATGCAAATGGTGCCAGACAACCCACAGTGAGGAGACGGAGAAGAGTGTACAGGCCCAGGGTCACCTACCACGGGTTACATGAGCTGGAGATAGTGGAGCGCTATAGAGTGGACAGAGACCTCCTGCAGCAAATTGTCGAGCTGTGCAGGCCACGCCTCACACACAGAGCCAACAGAGGGGAACCCATTCCAGTGGAAACCAAGGTATGTGTTGGCCTAAGAATACTAGCAACAGGTACCTTCCAGAGACCAACTGGTGATATGATGGGGATATCACAGGCATCAGCCTCCAGGGTACTGCACCAGTTCCTGGATGCCATGTCAGCACATGTCAGTGATCATGTATATTTCCCCAATGCCCGTGAGGTATTGGCCAGCAATATGCATCTCTTCCAGCAAATAGCGGAATACCCTGAGGTAGTGGGTGCAATAAATTGCATGCACATACGCATCAAAGCAAAAGCCGGTGAGTGGGGTAGGGCCTACATAAACCGCAAGAGCTTCCCCTCCATCAACTGCCAGGTTGTGTGTGTGGTGCCCAGGGCATAATAATGAATGTGTGTGCTGGCTGCCCTGGGAGCTACCATGATTCCCATATCTGGCATTTGACACAGCTGTACCAGACATTTGCCAATGGGGACATCCCACATGGACACCTAGTGGGGGATGCAGGTTATGCACTGGAGCCGTGGCTGATGACACCCATCAGAAATGCACACACACCTGAACAGGAAAGCCATAATGAGGCACACGCACAAACACGTAATGTAATAGAGCGTGTGTTTGGGCTGCTCAAGTCATGGTTCCAGTGTCTGGACACATCTGGTGGAGCCTTGCAGTACTCACCAACTACATGTACCCAAATTGTCATGGTATGTGCTATGCTACATAATATGATCTTGCGAAAACAGCTGCAGCAGGACCAGCATAGGGCCAGGCCAAACAGCCCCCCACCATTGCCAAGGCCATCACAGGCAGAGCGTGACTCGGAGGAGGAACAACCTGAGCCTGCCCCAGTAGGCATGCCCAGTATGCCCTGGCCTTGGAAAAGAGGCAACACATAGCACATACACTGGCTCTGTAGGAACCTTGGGAATGATACCCCTCTCTGACTCACTCATATAATAACAGGGATGCCTAAAATGACATAACCTGCTCTCAAACATGTACAGGGAGTGTAGTATGTGCATCTGACAGAGGCAGCCCTGCAGCACCACCTGAGGCATGAATGCCATGTGTTAAGCAATGTAACACCATGTAGTATATGCAAACTTGATGACCCTGACTAACATCCTATCCTCACCAAGCATGATGCCACAATATGACGATGAGATGATCAATTGCAATAATTGGCTGAAGTATTGCTGTTAGTCAAAGGGGATCCAATGTGTGCCAGCCTGGGATGACATGCTGAGCATGACATGATGCTCCACCTGCTAGGGGTGGCATGCACCTATCAGTCCTGGCCTTATGGATACTGGCAAAGGCTGTTGTTACCCGCAGCGTGCCTTGAATAGGTAAGGCTTAAAGCACAAACCCACCTCCATAGGTATCACAAGGGATAAGAACCTAGATGTAATGCTACCCAATGCCAGAAGTCTAAACAGCAAGATGCATGCAGTCTAAACTCCCCCAGTATGGAGAATGTTGATATCTGTCCTGTAACAGAAACCTGGGTCAAGGCTCACAACAGCACCCTAACACTACCAGGTTACACCTCATACTGTGCTGTACAGCCTCAAAACATGGAACAAGCTACAAAAGGAGGGTGACTAGCAATAATTGTCAAGGATAACCACACCCCCATGTTGGTACCACAACAAGAAGCAGCATGGACTAGCCATGGTCAAGTAACAGTGGCTAAAACTGCCTCCCAGTTTATAGCCTGCTACAGACTACCATCCTAACACCAGGGACTGCACTTGGCCTATGTTGGAATACATGAATATATCAAGCCCTCCAAACCACATTATATTGGGTGACTGAAAATACCCAAACATAGACTGGGAGCATTATTCTAGCTCCAACACTGTAGGACAAAAGTTTCTAGAATCCATAAACCAAAATGCCCAGGAACAACGTACCACTCCCACAAGAGGGGTAAGCATACTGGATGTGATAATCAGCAACATGGGTACTGGATGGCAAGATGAGAAGTGTATCCCTCACTGGTAAGACCAGACCATAGAGTAATCACACTGGATATACACATCCTGACCACAGTCCCTGGCCAGAAAACCACAGTGAAAAACATGTGTAAAGCAAAAGTTGCACTCCTCCAAACTGATGTGGAATCCATTAAAGGCTCTGTGCAGGTGCAAAATATGGGCCACACCTCAGAACCTGTTATACAGGCATTACATGAACACTGGCAGGAATGCATGGATTATGCAATTCCAAATAAAACCAAGACACAATGCCATACATGCAGGCATCTGGCATGGTGGACTCCAGCCATTACCAAACCATGCAAGAGAATGAGGAAGCTACTACATGATAGAGCAAACATAAAAAGGGATCACTGATCAGTAGTATGGCAATAAAATATGTCCACTCATACAATCAACTAAGGCCAGCTACAACAAGTTGAATCTGTGAATCTTGAGGCAATGTTACACCTACCCCATGTACACAGACAACCCTCACCTCCCCCCAAGAAATACAAATATATGTGAGAGATGCAACCATATATCCAAACCGGAGGCTGAGCTCTCTCAACTCAGTACTGTCAAAACTAGTCAGGAGGAGAAGGTAACCACACACACCACAAACCCAGTCTCACATAGACCTATCACAACTGCAAACCAAAGACATTAACACAGAAAAACATTCCCGGAGGCCCTAATTACAAACACACCACATCAACAGAGGCCTCCAAATCAGACACCCAAGCAACCACTACCTCCAAACATAGCACATGCAACACATAGTACACAAAGCTGGTGTGCCAAACAGTCACAGGCCAGAAGGAGAAACAACATTCCTGATACAGTTGTAATAGGTGACTCCATAGTCAGACACACTGCTGTCCCGCTCACCAGACTGAACGAGGGAAAGGGTACAGTAAGCTGCCTGTAGGCTGCTACAATACGCCACATAACAGAAGTACGCAGGTCACCCCAAAGCAAGTAGAAATATGATGCAGTCATTGTCCATGCTGGCATGAATTACCTGAGATGTACCTCCCTGGACTGCATGAAAAGATACATAGATGAGCTCTCCGATTATGTAGTCCAGGCCGGTATGACACTGACCGTGTGCAGCATCCTACCCTCATCAAGAATGATGCCACAGTACAAACACAGAATGATCAGCTGTAACAAGTGGCACAATTACTGGTGTCATTCCAAGGGGATCCAATGTCTGTCTGCTTGGGATGTCATGCTTGACAAGCCACGCTGATGTGCCAGGGATGGCTTGCACATGTTACCCCTGGGCGTCTGGATATTGGATAAGGCTCTTGCCACCTCCATAGAGCCTTTCATAGGCAAGGCTGAAAAGACTAACCCACCTCCCTAGAAAACATAAGTGGAAAGAAACATAAGGGTAATGCTGCCCAATGCCAGACGTGTAAACCTCAACATGCATGCTCCCGAGGCCCTCCCCAGTATGAAGAACATCGATGTCCGTGCAGTGACAGAAACCTGCAGCAAGGCTCCTGACAGCACACCAGCACTACCAGGTTATACCTCATATCATGCGTTATTGCCCAAAAACCTGGACCAAAACATAAAAGGAGGGGGAGTATCCATATTCAGCATGGACACCCACATGTCCAGGTAACTGACAATGCAGGAAGCATCGGAGACCACCCATGTGCAACTAACCATAGGCATAACTGCTGTACAGTCTGTAGCATGCTACAGACCACACTCTCACACACAGGAACCCCACCCAGCTGTCCTGAAGACACTGGACAGTATGAATGTCTCACCAAATACCAAACAAGGTACTCACAAATTACCACATAGGTGGTAATCCATTATGTATGGAAGGAGTAATCAGGGACCTAGGGACACAAGTGGACAGTAACCTGTCATTTGACACTCACATTGCCAACGTGGCTAGGAAGACTGTCTATATTGGACACCGTATCATGAAAGGATTTACATCTACGTCAACAGAGGTCATTGTGCCCCTATACTGTTCTCTTATCAGACCCATAATCTAGTACAATGCCTCATTTGGGATGTACCTTACCCGACACCTGCAGCAGTTAGAAAGACCTCAAAGGTACCTCACCAAGAGGATAAAGGGTCTCAAATATATGTCATATGCTGCCTGGCTGTAGACACCCCAGCTGTATGCAGTCACATACTGCCTACGCAGAGGCGTTGTATGCCTGTTGTACAAGGCCATGTCCAACACAGGAGTAATGGAAATGCTCCACCCCAGAAAACCCAAATCCATCGGAGCTGTGAGAGTGAGAGATGTCAACCTCAACACATAATGAAATAGGATGTGCTGGAGGGACAGATACATAACCCAGTGGCTCCCTACACCCTGGAACGGAATCCCACTCCATGTTAGGCAGAGCCGCTCACTGACTCTCTTTAACAGGAATCTTGCCAAGTGGATGGATGATCCTAGATGTACACCGGGGGTCTTCACTGTGTCACGTCCAGACAGAGGAACAGTAAAGTAAATCATAAATGGCCATAATATTCACATAGCAAGGGGTGGCGAAAGCCACACACACTCTGGCTAGGCTTATAAATGTCCTAGGGCGGATAGCCTAGTATGAACCTATGAACCTATGAAGATACAAATTGTACAGGACACTAAGGATAATCACAAGGCTTTCTTAACTGATGGTAGGAACCTCACTGGGAATTCACAGATATGCTCTGAATCACTCAAATATTACAAACAACATACCAAACACACACACATATTGCCAACATCCAACCTGACAGGTGCAGTGCAAACCCCGCCCCCCCTCAAAATGCAAAATATCTATCCCAGCAGAGTGCTGGCCCCCTGACATTGCAGATGCTGAGGTAACAGCCAGCATCTACAAAGCAAAACACACAGCATCAATGGTATGAGATGGTGTCCTGGGCTGAGTCCAACATGGACTCCAAGAAGAATGGAATGCCAAATAACACTACTGCTCAATGTCAGCCTTACCACAGGATATGTACACAAAGAGCAGTGTACAACAACAGTGGTCCTTCTCCACAAAGGTGTTGCCTGAATGGATACTGCAAACTACCACCCCAGAATCCTGACAAGCTTGGTCTGCAAAGCTATGGAAAGGATCAGCATGTACCGCAGACATAAAGATATTGGGGACCTATTGACACTGGACCCTACCCAGTGTGGCTTTCTTAAGTGCATATCCTGCCCCTTAAACATGTTTGACTCATTTGAAACAGTCATTAAGGTCATTGATGAGGGGAATGTGGTCCACACAGCCTAGCTGGACCTTGCAAAAGGCTTCCATACAATACCCCATGTGTTCATTATAGATAAGCTCACCAGCTTAAATATACACCCCTATGTCAGTAGAGGGGTTGCAAACCAGACCAAGGACAGAACTAACATGGTCAGAAATGCTGCAGCCATGTCAGACTACAAACCAGATATAACTGGCATCCCACAAGGCTTGGTCCTGGGACCTCCCTTGTTTGGTATATATGTCCCATAGGTACAGGCCAACATGGAAGGACTGTGTCTGAACAAGTTTGCAGAGGACTAAAAACTGGCCACCATATCTGACCCTCCAGCTGGCACAAGCATCCCACAAAAGGGCCACATAGAAACAGACAACTGGTGCCATAACCATGTCAGCAAGCTAATTGCAGAAAAGTGTATAGTCAACCCCTGTGGATATACAGTAAGTGCCCACCAATTACCACATAGGTGTTAACCCATTAAGTATTTAACATGTAATAAGAGACCTGGGGACATAAGTTGATAGATATCCTGCATTGGATAAGCATGTGGCTGTAGTGGTTACAGAAACATACCATATACCCACCTAATCATGAAGGTTGTCAGATCTAGATCAGGGGAGGTCATTGTGGCTCTGCAGTCATCCTTCATCAATGTCACAATTGGCTACAGTGGCCCCTGTAGGATGTACTTCAGCAGACACCTCCATCTACTGGAAAGACCCCAAAAGTACCTCACCAGGTGTATCAAAGAGCTTGAACAGATGCCATGTGTTGCCTGATTAAACAAACTGCAGCTCCACACACTGCCATACTGCCCGCCCAGAGGCAAGCTGTGCCTGATGTATAAAGCCATGTCCAAGCTGGAATCAGTGAACATGCTGCACCTTGTACAATCTGAATGGCAGTGAGCTATGCACAAGAGAGACCTGAACCCCAGCACTGACATACATAGGACAAGCTGTACTGAATGATCCATAACACAGAAGCCACCCCCACTCTTGAGTAAACCCCCAGTACAGGTTAGCCAGAGAGTCACACATCGACTCTCCTCAAGAGGAATCTTGATGAGTGGATGGGAGATGGTAGGTTTACCCTGGGTATCACTGTTATGTCACAGGTAGACGGAGGCACAGTATACTAACCATGACATATGTCATGGCAAACTCCAGTTACAATGTGTGTCGAAGGACAAACACACTCTCTGACTAGCATTAGAAATGGCCTAGGGCACATCGCTAGTGTTTGCCAATGTCCACCTATGTTGTGGAATACACTACCAATGTTGGACAAGCCTGGTTTAATTAGTTAATATCTGAACATAATGCAGCATGGTCATATGTGCACAACTGGCCCCTAACCAGTCTGTTGTGCTCACTATGAAAATTTAAAGCAGTGATAGGACTAAAGCCCAGGATACTATCCACCACAGTGAAAGTACTGAACCAGTACACTATACGGTACTACAGTGTTAGGTCAGTATGAAAGGATGTTGACAACTGTATGCAAAGTATCCCATGCATACCCTGCAGGCACAGTATAATCCCTGTTGTGTTCAGACACAAAGCAGTTGGACAGTAAGTACACAACATGACACACAACACACAACCATAAACGTGAGATATTGTTGAAGTTCACACTCATCCACAAATGTGGTGGACTGCAGAGTTCAACATATGGAAAGCTCACACTGGGCATGCTCGCACACTTTGATAAATGAGACATATGTCAGACAACATGCCATGGACAGCCTGAACTGGGCATGCTCACACACTTAGGCCATATCTCAGTTTAGCAGTTGGCCACACATATCTGGTATTTGTACGTGTTATGCCAGGAACCAACCACATTACAGCAATCTGCCCAGTGCACACAGTTAAATGACTACAGAGACATAAGTGATATAGTGGATCCCTCTCATATTCAAACATCTTCCACAGATACACAAGTTGTTCATAGAAACAGGGAATGCTATGGCAATAAAGACCTGCAAACAGTCTATCAGCAACAAATATTGTGCATCTGACAAGTAAACATATGGGTGTAGAGGTCAATACTAGGCTGTTTGCCCTAGGGAATGAAAGCTTAGCCAGAGTGTGCTTGGCGTCTGCCTCCCCAGTACAGTAGGCTACTGTGCCACTGTAAAGTAGGTCACATAAGGCACCGTTTGAGGCTAGTGTGCTGTGCCTCCATCAAGCAGGGACACAGTGGAGATCCAAGGGGTTGAATTTGCTATGCCACATCCATGTTGTTGGTGTGTGCTGGAAGAGGGTTGGTGAGGATCTCTAATAGTAAGTGGGCGTCAATAATAGACTGAGGGGAGCCTTATCTGCAGTGTCTCAACAATTTCACTGTCAACACTTTGTCATGATGATTATGAGGGATTGAAGTGTCGTGCCAGCACTGTTCAGAGATGTCCTCCCTCTGTGGGCTACTGCTCTGCAATGTATTCGCTCACTCCATCTGTTGGACAGCTCATGTATGGCTGGTGTACACCTGACAGGTGTCCTGTTGTGGAGGAGTCATGGGTATATTTGGGATAGCATAGAATGCAATTGTCAAGGATTATGCAGAGTGGCCTGTATACTCCCCCAGCATGAGTCCTTTGAAGTCTTCCACCCCAGTCTTCACAAGTGCAAAGTCTGCTTTTGATAAATACACTTTGTTTGCAGTGACAACTTTGCCTGGGGGTGGGGATAGGATATGAATGTCCAGGGAAAGGTCGGTATGGTCAGATATCAACAATGGTGGTCTAACTCTGGTGTGGAACAGTGAGTACCCATGTTGCAGATGGTCAGGTGCAATATGTATTCCCCCTTGTGGCTGTGGTGAGTGGTCCTGCCATAGCACATGGACTCACAACTTAAAGTGGCTGTAGGGTAATGTTGTAGAGGCCTGAGTAGTTCCCACACACAATATACCTGTACCTGACATTAACAACTGGAATGGTGTATGTGAACACCGTCATATCTTGGCACTGTTCCCAGGGAAGCAAAGTGTGTGTCCTGGATGTGGGAGGGGTGGTCTGAACTGGTTGTGTTGTGTTACAGGTCCTGTGGTCATGACACATGGTATAGAACATAACCTGCCAGTGCTGATGTGCATATCTGACCCTGATGTAGTTGGCTGCAAATGCATATATATGCTTTCCCCTACCTGACAGGTAGTAATAGATGTACATACCTCTGTATAACTAATGATGTCAGCACCCTATAATTACTGCAGGTGCAAAATAGATGCCCAGTAATTTGGATAGTGCTCCCTGCTAATGCATCTCCCTCAAGTGTCATAATATCGTTAGGTAGGGGTTTGAATCCTACAAATGCTCAGTGTGTGTGGGTGAGTGGGTTGGTGTGTGTGAAATTCTGTGTGAGTGAAATGTCCCTTTTGGCAACTAGGAGAACCCACTACAGGATGCACATTCCCCTTTCTAAACACTGATGATGTCAGCACCCTATAAGTACAGCAGGAGAAGGGATACCTCCCAGTAATAAGAATAGCGTGCTCTGCTAATGTGTCCATCTTGAGTGTCATAACATAGTTAGGTAGGGGTTTGAATCCTGCAAATGTTCAGTGTGTGTGTGTGTGTACAATTCTGTGTGAAAAAAATGTCCCTTTTGGCAACTAGGAGAACACACTACAGGATGCACATTCCCCTTTCTAAACACTGATGATGTCAGCACCCTATAAGTACAGCAGGAGAAGGAAAAGCCTCTCAGTAATGCGAATAGCACGCTCCGCTAATGTGTCCATCTTGAGTATCATAACATAGTTAAGTAGGGGTTTGAATCCTGCAAATGCTCAGTGTGTGTGTACAATTCTGTGTCAGTGAAATGTCCCTTTTGGCAACTAGGAGAACACACTACAGGATGCACATTCCCCTTTCTAAACACTGATGATGTCAGCACCCTATAAGTACAGCCGGAGAAGAAAAACCTCCCAATAATGCAAATAGCATGCTCAGCTACTGCGTCTTGTACTAGTGTCATAACATAGTTAGGTAGGGGTTTGAATCCTGCAAGTGTGTGTAGGGGGGTGGAAGTAAGGTGTGTGCAATTACATGTGTGAGAGAACTGACCCTTTTGGCAACCAGTACAACACACCAGCTGCTGCATATTCCAATCTCTACACAGAGATGATGTCAGCACCCTACAAGTACAGCAGAAGAGGGCAAATCTCCCAGTAATGCAAATAGCACGCTCTGCTACTGCGTCTCTCACTACTGTCATAGCACAGTTAGTTATGACTTTGAATTCCACAAATGCCACATGTGTTTTTGTCACACAGAATGCCCATGTGTGTGGGTTGTTGTTCACAATAATGCATGACATCGATTAAACCAGTAATGGAAATGCACATAGATGATGTATGTGTGTGCCAAATACACATATATACCTGTGACCTTCAATAGTTCCCATGTCTGACTCCTGCCACATCTGAATACATGGTATTTGCACTGGATAACATTATGACTGTGGTTATCTGTGCGGGTGCTGCATGTGGTATGTGTATATACAGTGTGAGTTGTATATGGTATCATCCTAGCGGCGAGGGATGCACATCTGGTCTGGGGCATATAGTCTACATGTTGTTGATGAACAGGTGCTGCATGTTTTCACCTGTTGTGGGAGTGGTAACAAGTTGTTCCATAGCAATGCAGTGACTACATGCTAGGAACCTTTCAGCTAGGGTGTTGTAGCTACAGTAATTCATCAGCATTCAGTAATACATCAGCAGTCTTGGTGAGGGTATGATGCCAACCAAGGTCAGGGTCATACCAGCCTGTGCCACATGCTCAGAGAGCCCTTCTATGTTCCCTATCATGTAGTCCAGGGAGGTACATCACAGGTCAGCCATAGTGGCATGGACAATGACTGAGTCATATGTGTCCATGCCTCTGACTGACCTGTATGCTTGTGTTATGTGGTGGACCATAGTGCCCCACGGGCATATCACTGTGACCTCCACCTTGTCCAGCCTGGTGAGCGGGACCTCACTGTACTGGACAATAAAGGTACCTAACACAACTGTAGCAGGTGTGTTGTCTAGCCGTACGGGCTGTGACTGTTTGGCACACAGGATTTGTGTGCTATGTGTTGCACGTGCTGTGTTTCAGCTTAACGTATGCCTGTGTGCCAGCTGCAGAGGTGTCTGCTGCTCAGGCAGGATGCTATTCTGAGTCTCCACGAATGCCCCAGTGTGGTCATGTGTTTGGATTGCTGTCAGTATAGGTCTACATCAGACTGGTATTGTAGTCACTGTAGTATTTCATGCCACCTGACAGGTTATGCCAGTACTGGGTTCAGAGTGCTTAGTCCCCATTTTGGCTATGTGGTTGCATCTCACACATGTGTTGTACGTCCATGTATAGGGGAGAGGGTTGACTGTGTACATGTGGCAGCTGTGACATTGCCACATGACTCACATATTCCACAACTGTACCATAGAGGTGACTGACAAGTGAATTTTGCACATGCTACCATAGTATTGTGATTGCCATGGTGATTAACAGCACATAGGGCCAATGGGGACAAGGTACAGAAGGTGAGTATGTGAGGGTGTAGTGCCTGTGATTAGCACTGGCATATATGACTGCTCACGTGGTCAAATGCCAGATAAGTCATATATAATGTGTCACAGGCAACACACATGCGAACAGGACAAACAGTGATGTTCTGCCAAGTGAGACATGGACATACATATAGTAAGCTATGCAGATGTCACTAGGAATCCACATAAGCTCTGTAAATCTGCATTGCAGGTGGAATCAGTGTTCCAGGGTAACTGCAAGCAAACATGCATGCAAACAAAGCTACAGTAAGCAGGGCTCCATGTAGTCCATTGTGCAACAAACAAGCTGTACCACTTCCAGTAGGTAACAGTGCAAATATGCAGGCACTATACACATGTACATGGAAATACACAGGTCAGATGGCCAGGGTCCAGTCTCAGAACACACAAGTGTACAGACCATGTGCCGTCAGGATGTACAATAACAGGATGGAAACCCAAGTGCTCACACCTACAGTAATACACATGTCAAATAACAGACACTGAGCCTTCACTCAGTGGTTCCATACTTAGTAGGATGTATGCTACCTGTCCTGCCACCACAGTATCCCTGACATTTATGGGGACTTTCCTTCCTGTGAAAGTTAGTTTTGTGTGTTGGGGCTGTCTAGCATGGTAGGAGATGTGAGCTTGCAGTGCTAGGGTGCTCCTGTGTGTCCTGTACCAGTCGTGTAGTACTGCACACATATCAACATTCTCAAACATCCGCATTGCAGAGTCCAGTGTGGGCAACATGCCACTTTCAGTTTACATGTCCATCATTGTGTATCAATACTTTCATTACCTTATCCCCTGTGCTACCTATGTATGTGGCCTTCTGTTGACATCCTTACCACCAGTATGCAAACATGTGCAGATGATACACTATGGTACTTACCATGGGTGTAGACAACAGTATAAGACAATCATACCCTTACTGCATCAGGCATGCTGGGATATACCCACAATTATATCAGCACACAGTACTGTTAACAACATGATACTATTACTACACATCTATGTAGTCACCCTGTGCATCAGCAACATGTTAACCTGTACATGCACTGATGTTACAGATTGCAGGAGGTGGCACAGTTTCATCATATGCACAGGGTGTGAACTTGGTATGCCTGAGTCTGCCACTGATACCACCAATTGACATGTATGTGTATGTGTGTTGGTGAGGGACAGCAGTACAAGGTGGGGCAATGTTGATGCAGTGTGTGCGTGTATGCGGTAGCCCTAGGTGTTGTCAATTCGCATGTGTGTATGGATGCACACAGTTCCACCTCATGGCTGCCATATACCAGTGTTTGTGGACAGCCACAGACTGTACCTGCCAGGTCATACAGATCAGAGACTCTGGCCATGGACACGGTACCTGTGCCTTGCAGGTGTGCTACAGACCGTATCCGGTACCAATCCAGACTGGCTACTGTCATCAGAAGCAGGTGTTCATTGACTGGACACAGATCCCTGTTGGGAATATCCAGAGCCACGTGCACTTGGTCTCCTGGGGCGGTCTGATGACAGCACAGACCCAGCATTGCTGGGGCTGCTGCTGGCACTATGGGGGCAGCTGCGGCCCTGTTGTCGTCCGCGATGACTGCCAGCTGCTGCTGTTGCTGACATATGCCCACGTCGACGCCTCAACCGTCCACCATTGCCCTGGCTCATGGACATGTAGTTGTGGAACTGATCTAATATGTCCCCACAACGTCTGTCTATGACATTGGTGAAATTACGGATGGCAGCCACAATGTCACGCATACTGTCAATCATGGCTGTGCGACATGCTGTCAGCTCCCTCAGACCCTGTCTGGTGTACCATTCCATACGTGACTGTGCCTGCATGACAGCCCGAAACATAGCTGAGGTTGTAAGACCTCTGTGGGCATGTCTGACAGGGGCAGTACGCCCATGGATGCTCCCACGAGAACCCCTGGACATCTGTCTGTGTGGTACCATCTCAGGGCCATGCCCATGGCTGCTGTGTGGGGAAGCATGTGCCACAGATACCCCATTACCCTGGTCAATGCCCACTGTACCCTGTCCATCACCTTGGGACATTGGTGACAAAGGATGTATTGGCAGGATGACTGTGTGCATTGATGGGGTTGACAGCTGTATACTGTCAATTGGCTGACCAATGACAGACCCTGGCACACCTTCCTGTGCCATTACACAGATGTCATCATTATCAGTACCCGAGGCACCTGATTCAGGTTCCTTGCTGCATGACACCAGAGCAGCACCAGAACCTGTGGGAGGGAAACAGGAAACACAGTTTACAATGTCTACACAATGATACCAGTGATGCACACATGCACACATGCACAGGTGCACACATGCACACATGCACAGGTGCACAGGTGCACACATGCACACGTGCACACATGCACACATGCACACATGCACACATGCACACATGCACACATGCACAGATGCACACATCCACACATGCACACAGTTGCACACATGCACACAGTTGCACACTTGCACACTACTCAGTATGTGAGATATCAACACACAGATACAGACACACCTGCATGCATACACAGAGCACTACTAAGTGAGCCTAATATTACTATTACTATCAAGACTATTAATGGTATTGTTAATACACACTCACCAGCATGGATAGGCTGCATTGCTGTTACACCGGAGGGACCTGCAGAAGTGAGGAAATTAATGTCAGTGGGCACAACTGTGCCATTGTTACTGAGTATGATACAGGTCAGTAGTACAACAGTTGCCTTTCACAGGTCAGCTGCTGATATTGAGAATATCACACTTGCACATTAAATACTATGATGACAGCTACAAACCAAGGACACACCTCACACATGCATTAACTACCAGTGTACACAACAGTCAACTATACATATGGCATATTACCTGCACGCTCGTAGTCTTGGTGCTGTGTGGCACCAGCCACCATCATAATGCAGGTCTGCTGCTGTTGTTGTTGTTGGTGGGCAGGAGCCACAACACTTATGAGTAGTCCCTCCAGTCTGGTGAGTGGGGGATGTGTAGCTACCCCATCACCTGTAGCAACCTGTTGCCTGTGGATATCCGACGCCCGCTGACGGACATTTCTGATTAAATCACTGCAGTGATGTCGTACCTGCTCATATGTCCTATTATGCGTGCCTATGGCATTCACCCCATGGACCTGGTCTTGCCACAGTGCAGCCCTCTCCTGCTGATTCTGGCTGGTGCGGGAAAAGAGTATTGCATAATCCTGCACCAGGCGCTGGTGTATTTCCTCATCCTCAGCTGCAGAGTATGCTGGATTGTGCTGGTGAGCCATGGTCCTGAAAAAGGAAATAAAATGATATCAGCAAAATATGTCAGCAGCATTTGGCACACATACTACACATGCTACTCGACTGTTGTGATACAACATATTTCACATATATAGCATCTGTCTGTCTATTGGTGGATACACATGTAAATGGCCAGGTATCAGTGCTCAGCCAACAACTGTGCAACAGTACCTGGCACACTCCATATGACATACTACCAAACCCCAGCAGTCAGAACACTGATTTAGGTCCAAAGCAGCTCCTCACTCTGGGGGTTTGTATCGAGGTACTGTATGGGGTACATCATCAACTACTGTGAGCTGACCACAAACTAATTGCCCTGGATATACATATCCCACCTCCACCACCAGCACAAATGACTACAGTGAATAACATTTCAAATGCAAACTTTACACTTCATAAGACTGAGATGGTATCCTTTAAGCCCACTGTGCCAGTGGAAGCCACAACCCACAATGCTGACTCCTTCAGAAATGATTTCTACCGACATCTCCGAGAATGCATGGATCATGCAATCCCATATAAGACCAAGACACTCTCCACAAAGGGAAAGCATCCTGTCTGGTGGACCCCAGCCATAAACAGATTGTATAACAAAAGATGGAAGCTACTGCAAGACAGAGCATAATTCCATAAAGGGAAGGCATGTCTGATCAGCACTAGTAAAGAGCTATGTTCTCTCATACAAACATCCATGGGCAACTTTGAGAGGGAAATCACTGGGGACACTACAGATAACCACAAGGCCTTCTTCAGTTATGTTAGAAACCTGGTCAGAAACCCTCCAATATGCTCATAGTTAGTACACAACAACAAATAATTCACTGAACCCACAGATATTGGCAACATTGTGGCAGACAGGTTCAGTGCAAGTTTCCCCCCTCCCTCTTCCCCAAACTAAGACATACTTATCCCAGCTGAATGTAACCTCCCTGTCATCACAGATGTCCAGGTGAGAGTCACCCTCAGAAAAGCTAAAAACACAGCATCAGTGGGACCTGATGGTATCCCCGGTTGCATACTACATGAACTCCAAGAGGAGCTAAACACACATATAGAAGTGCTATGTAGCACTAGCTTGACTACAGGATGTGTACCTGTACACTGCCGTATACGAGCAGTGGTTCCACTCCACAAAGGAGGAACCTCTACATACCAGTACAATACAACACAATACAATACATTACAATACAATACAATACAATATGCTATTGCCCCTGGGACTACAGCAGCATACTGTTCTGCTACCCTGACCATTATGACACATGTGATGTGATGATACCTGCTCCTGTCAAACAGTTACACAGGGTGAGTCGTATGGCATATTACCTATCTGACTAACATTCAGCTGGGGTATGTGTGACATGTACTCATGGGGAGACTTGCTTCTTAACGCTGTATGGTTTATTGCAGGGTATGTCTTATCTGTGGGTAGGAACCTGTACCTCCGCCATGTGCTCTCTACTGTGGTGTCAAGGACGACACACAGCAGTCATTTAGGTTGTGGATGGTGTGAGGTGTTACTATGGTTGTTGGACATCTGTCATGGGTGTGACTTAAGTATGTAAATCCAGGAGTGGTAACCTCTATGTGGGTAGTATGTGTGTACTCTGTGGTGTTGTCAGTCACTGTGCATTGGTAATGTGTTTGAGTGCATTGTCACAGTGTTGTACATGTCACTGTGTCCTTCTCCATATCTGTAGCTGTCATGTGAGGTACATACCGTGGCAGCAATTGTGTGGTGTGGAGGGGTACACTGACCTACATGTCCATAGCTGACACACCATGTCTGCTGACACATAGCATGTGCAGGTATTCCAGGAATAGTGTGCCACTGTGACTATCATTGGGGGGACTATTGTACACATTTATGACCCTGTTCACCCCTGACACATGCAGTGGTGGGCAGCCAATCACATATCTGGTGGTTACTGGTGTAGGTGATTTGAAATGGGGTATGGTACTCCAGTTTCGACACTGGTGTTCACTCCATGCCTTTGTCACCAGGCACCTGTTGCAATACATCTGTACACATGTGCCTCACTCAGAATATATATACATTTCTCTCTCTCTCTCTCTCTATATATATATATATATATATATATATATATATATATATATATATATATATAAAATGTATATATGTATATATATATATATTTATATATATATATATATATATCTATATGTATATATATATATATATATATATATATATGTCTGTATACATATACACATATATATATCGATGTACATATATTACTATAGATATGGAGAGTGGGGGGAGTGTGACAGAGAGGGGGTGAGAGTGACAGAGGGGGTGGGACAGGGGGAGTGTGAGATCATCATATACAGTCATATCTGTAGATAGTCAGATCTGTCTGTCTATGTATATGTATCTACATATATCTATATCTGTATGTGTGTATTACATATATATGTTTCTACATATTCTACCTATCTACATCTGTCTATGTATTCCTACATCCCTCTCTATCTATGTATACATATATGCATATTATATATATATATATATATATATATATATATATATATATATATATATATATATATACATACATACATATATTGACATACATACATATCCATATGATAGATAGGTATATCAACATGTTTGTTTACAAAACTGTATACACACACTAACATACTGCTAAACATACATAACTGTGAAACCTACTTTGTACATTGCACTACAACCTACATTCAACCTACATTGATATGTGCACATAGATGCCCTCACATACATATGTATGTACAGCCTTCACCGATAGTTGCTATATGTCCCCTGCCCTATGCACATCTTCATATACATATGGATACAGACCAATGACACATATGGAGGGTTCACAGTATGTAGACTTTTAAAGTATTACTTTACATTACCTGTGTTTGTCACAGCTGCTTGCGTTGCCTTTTGGTTTGGTGTCCTGCTGCTGCTCCAGTTGACAGATGTCAGCTTTCTAGTTGGTATTGTTGAGTGTTTTTGTTTGTGTATGTTTTTTCTCTCTCTCTCTCTCTCTCTCTCTACCTCCAGAGGGTGCAATGAAAGTATTGCATGTGTGGACTGGGAGTACAGCATGCTTTTGTAGGTATCTGCATATGTCCATGTGATGGCCTCTGCACCAATTGTTAGCCAGCATTTGCTAATTGCATGCAGCCAGTTGTGTACTGATTGCAGTTCTCACTGTGATTCCAGGACAGTGCTATAAAAAGGTATGTGAGATAGGCATAGACCTTTCAGAGTTTAAGGGCAGGGACCATGCTGGTATGCTGTGGACACTGTTCTGTGAGTGTAAAGGTTAGTATCTGTCTCATATTTCTGGCTGTGTTGTAGATTAACATTTCTCCATTCATTTCTCCAGTTTCCTGTACTAACTGTGTATGTACACTAACACCTAAGACTACTACTACTGTTAATGTGGGTGTGTGTGCTTTCCTGTGGGACATGTGGTGTAACTGGTATATAGTAGTGGCTCTTGCACTTTGTTGCTATGGCTTCAATATTTGCCCTTTACATTCACTACTTGTATGCCTGCTAGGTGTCTTGACTGTAGTGTGTTGCTGTGGCTTTTCTATTTTCCATGTAGATTCACACCTTGGAATGCTTGCTATATCTGCTAGGGTGTTACTGCATGCAGTGTGGTCTGGCCATGGTGTGGGCCTTGACATCTATTAGGGTATTTGAGTATGCTGCTGAGCAGGCCCCAGATACTCTCAGGTGTATCTTTTATCTGCCTCATGGAATGGTACATATCAGTGGGGTACACCCATTAAATTGTCTGGTATTCTGCAGTTGTAACTGTGGGTTAGCATGAGCATATGTATTACTACACTATTTCCGACGTGCAAGTGGTGCATACTTTCAGTACTTCATAGTTACCATTGCATGTGTTGTAACACCTTTCTGCCTACTGTTTGTACATTTCACAGGGAGACTGTGGGGCATCCCTGTAACTCAGTCGCTGTTGCTATGTCTAGGCTCTTAACTATTCAAATATGGCAGTGTCAGACCTCTCAAGTGTACAGATATTTGCAGGATGTCCACATTTTGCCTCATATTTTGGTCCATATCTCATAAACAGCTTTTTCTGGCAAATCACTCAGGGCTCAAGTCAGACTATAGTGACAAACATTTCATTTTCAGACTTCATACCCTTCCAAACATCCAACATAATGCAAAACCTGTTACTCTCTCAACTGTCTAAGTTTGTTGGAGCAATATTTGGAATGTTTCCCTGTTTTTGGGCCTTTGCTCCACATTTTTTATTACTTAGTCCGGATGTGCTGCTGTAAGAGGTTGTGGGGTATGGGCAGTGATTATCCTGCTGTGAGTATGTGTGTGGCTTGCAAGGTGCTACAGTGACATTATTACCTACTAGCTACCAACTAGCATGGCTGTTTCTGTTCACACACTACTATTATAGAAATCCACTACATTTGACAGTAAATATACATGACATGCTTTGTGTACTACACATCCTATATTCCCTTTACATTCATTCCTACTATTGCATGATATATTTATTGTAGCACAATGTTCTTATATAACAGTCATGGCTTAGTGGTAAGTCATGCAGACTACTGTTTCCAAAGTCCTGGGTTCGGGACTGACAGTTGGATTTTATTTTGCTTTTGAGCAGACTACAGGCCTTGTCATTCAGAGTGACTAAGGCACTTTTAAGCAGTTGTAACTGGGTTAGCGCTGGTTTGTGCGGAGCTCACGGATGCGCACTGGCGTTCAACTCTGCGCACACCCGCTTACAACTGCTTAAAAGTGCTTACTGTTGCACACACTCGCGCTAATTTCTTTGAAAGAAATTAAAATGGGGAGACAGGAAAGTGGTGAAAAAGGGGTCACAAAGAGGGTAAGACAGTAGAGAAACATGCTCGGGTTTTGCAGGAGGGATGTAGGAAAGGCACATAGCTGCCCATTTCTTCATCAGCAACAGCTGTGCATATGTTTGTAATTTGGTGTGACATTTGAAACCTTCCACCCCTGAGAGAGGTGTAAGGACAACAATAATACTTGTTGTACAGCCAATTGTAATTGACAGTTTCCATGTCCAGCAGACATGTGTGCAAAATGGGCAGCTATGTATGGGGCGTAATTTTTTTGTGGGTACAGAGTGCCCTTTTTTTTTTTTTTTCAGTTGAGAGTGGTATGTCAGGTAGAGGAAGTTGGTATAGCTGGGGAGGTAGCTTGGGTAGGTTAACAGACAAGACAAACAAGACGCATACAGGGGCGGTGTATGACACATGTGGGGGGTTACACAATTGATGGGGACAGATGTTTGGATATCTAGAGCCCATGAGCCCACAGATGGCAACAGTGGAACTGATATCCCCACCCATGGGCAGTTGCCACTGTGCCTTCACTGCCCAGGACAGGGCTGTGCTGGGGGCTGTGTAGGCCAGGCAGCAGGCACACCCGTTAGTTTTGCCACACGTGCCTCAAGCTGGCGTAGGGGCCCAAGAACAGCGTCCCGGATCTCCCTACGCACCACAGTCCAGACATTACGGAGGGTGAATGGATGTTCTTCTCCGGCCACACTTGCAGAGGGGGGATGAGCCCCATCCCCTGCAGTGCTTCCAACCGCAGGTGGCACAAGGCAACCGGAGGAGGGTCCAGCCTGGGCACTACTGCCAGGTGCACTCGCCAGCTGAGGAGGGAGAGGTGGGTCCGCTGGAACCCGCCTTCCCTGTCGTCCTATATTTTGCATTTTGTTATGACAGTTTGGGTTAGTAACGTACAATACCATACACAATTAGTTGTAACAGCATGCATTAGTATTCCCATTAACCAAGCACCCATATATTCAAACCATTGAACAGCAAGCATAACACATGCATAATTTGAACAGCAATACACAGTCCAACAACATGCAGGGTTGATTGATGGCAACAGACCATCAGGTTTGGATATATGAACAGGGCAGATGCATCAACGTACATGCAAATATGTATGAACCAACAGGACAAATGTCCAGGGGTGTTAATTGTGATTGCACATACCAATTTCACGTGGAATGGATTATATGTGGTTATAGGGTAGGGTGAAGAAACAACTTCAAATACCAATACATATGCTGTACATTTCTAATAGCTGCAGATATATACACACTACAGTTCTCCCTACAGTTTCCTATGTGATAACTACTTCAGGTCCGTGATAGTAATGTTACTGCTACATCAATATACATTTTCATTTTTATTCATACACATTCATATCTGGCTCTGTTCAGCTACATCATCCTGCTACATTTGCTTTATATAGCTATAGACAACTGTGGATGTTTGGTATTTCAGACAACCATACTATCTGCATATTGCAGACTGAGAGCAACATATCCAGATTTTGGGACACACATTCCAGCTGCGGTACCATTTTCAACACTTGTTACTGTTTGGTTCTGCCTGTCACATTCATTTCATTCTGTACTGACTGCAGTATACTTTATTCAGGAGTTATTACTACTTTATTGGTGGATTCATAACTCTTTCTCACACTCTCTCACTTGTTTTATTTTTACAATTCAGGATGGTACTTAATTCTAGGCTTTATTGACATGTTTTACCCATAGTTCTAACAATCCTTTCCAACAGTCTCACTTCTGTCATGTTTCTGTATTTCAACAGGGATATATTTCACACATGTGTTTTACTCAGCTTCTGCAGCTGTACTTTTCAGCCTGCTGCAGGTTATGTACTATTATATTACAGGTGGGACATCTTTATTTCAGACTTGTTTAATTTTTATGTTTGGATTACAGGCTGCATCACACTTTTGTAATCAAGCAATACTTGCAAACCCTCTTACACTGTTACTTGCACATTTTATTAATTAGTGACTACACTGCACTCTTTTGCTAACTGTCATATTTATATATTTATTTACAGTTACATGGAGAGAATTACTGACCTGCCTGGTGGCGCAACCGTGCCAGACTATCGCCATAGGCTCTACGGTTCACAGAACGGACACCTGCAGCTGTAATATAAATAAAGTAATATTGGAATACACATATCCATAATATCAGCTAGGTTAATTTCTTACATAAATAATTAGATGTAACTTACTCAGTAGTGGGGCATTGGGCATTTGCCGGGCCTCCTGGATCCAACGTTTCAGTTGGTCCTGCTTTCATCTCTTCAGGTTTGCATGGTGGTGACGGACCTGCTCACCAGTCCTTGGTATCCCTGTGGCACTGGTGAGATCATGAGCCAACTGGTCCCACGCCTCAGCCCTATATGCTCCTCACAGGACCTGGCCCTGCATGAGTTGGGTCTCTTGATTATGGACAAGGAGCCAAACCATATATTTGGACTCCTCAACACCCCACCGCTGTGCTCGGAAGCAACTACCCTCACCTACACCTGACATTCTGGCTGCAAGTCAATTCTACAATCGGTTATGTTGTGTATTCCCGCCTATGGGGCTTATATATGCCATTTTTCCCGCACTTATCTGTGATTGGCCATTTTGGAATTGTATCAGCTTCACAAAACCTGCTTTGTCATGCTCCTCTTTCTCTTCATTCCTATATATATATTATTATTGCATTTCTAAGTGCAACTGTCATGGCTTAGTGGTTCAGTACCTTGACTATGGTTCATGGTATCCTGGGTTCAAACCTGGCCATTGCTTTTTATATTTTATGACTGTCTACACAGGCTAGGAGGTGTGTCTGTGTAAAGGCAGTTTTGATACAGCTTGCTCAACGTTGCCCGTCGGTTAGCTTGTTGGTGCGGTGCGCAGCTCCGCGCAAACGGATCACGCTGGTTCACGCGTGGTTTGGCTGTCAGCATGCATATTACGCTCAGCTCAGCTATGGGCACACAGTTTCAGCATGTTAAAATGCTGCTCAACCCCGGGCACTCATTTTACACCTGTTAAACCACTGCTCACCTATGGGCACTCATTTTATACCTGTTAAAACACTACTCACCTACAGGCAGATGTACTCAAACTGTAGCTCAGCTATAGGCACATCTGACATTTTTTTTTATTATCTCACATTTCTTCAAAATACATGGCCCATTTCATTACATTTTACATAAAATATAATTTTATATGTGTACATATATGTCAGGGACTTGTTTCATGCTTATTTCACTAAAATAAAAAATTGATGTTGTGGGGGCTCGAACCATGACTGCCTGCTCTTCAGCCGACGTCTCTACCGCTACACTATTGCTTCTTGGCTTACTTTGCATATTTAGTTCTTATATGCTTTTCCACTGACTGCTAACTGTGGCTAAGCTACGGGCACGCCCGCGCAAACGAGCGCACTCACGGGCAAACATCTTTACAATTTAAAAAAAAATTATAAGATGTTCATTTCTACATTTTATGTTCGTAGTCTGTGTTGGCATGTGTTGTGTTGTGTTTATTCACATTTACATGGACTCTGTCGTGGGGGTTTACTTTCGGGACTTTTACTCTTCTGGGGCGTGTCCGTTTGCAGGGCTCGGCCTACGGACACACCCCCGACTGTCTTCCATGGACCGTGTTAGCCTTAGGTGTGATACAGCATGCCCTCATGCATACGCATGGCATGCTGATGTCACACCTTTTAACTGCAGCCTCCGTGTAAGCCTTGTAACTCTTACACAGAGGCTTCGTGAATCCTGCCCAATGTCTCTATAAGAGAAGTTACCTCTTCTATGGATTGTTGCTCCATATCTTGGGAGTGATCGTTAGTTATTTTATTCTGACTTCCATTGATGCTGTTTCATTCAGTAGATTTAAAAATTCTTCAAAGGTTGGTTTAGAATTAGAATTCCATTTCATAGAAATGCATTTTCTAGCTACCGCTAGAATAGTCCATAATAAATATAAATCTATTTTATTCATGTATGTTCTTTCATTAACATACAGTAAAATCAAAGACTTTGAGAATACAAAAGTATCCATAAATAAACTTGTAAAATATTACTAATATTCTTTCAATATTTTTTGAGTATAATGCAGTAATGGAATATATGTATCCAATCTGCTTTACATGTTTTTAAGCACCTCCAGCAGGTTACGCTATTAGCTGAACCAAATTTGCTTAATCTATTTGATGTGTAAAATGATCTGTGCAGAAATTTCCAAGTATAAATTCTCCAAAATTGTGTATTAGATGTTGATTTAATTGAGTATAATAAGTTGGTTTTATTTTCTATAGTTAGATTAATTGAGTGACCTTTAGAAATAAAATTCCAAAAGTTTTGACTGAGTTTAACTTTATAATTTTTAATAGTTTGTATAGCTTTGAGTTTGTATTTTTCGAATTAAGATTGCCATATATGATTTCATTCAAGAAATTTATTAAATTGGGTTTATCTTTAAAAGGGGAATTATTAATTGTTCTGCATAGATCTTGTCCATATAATATTACACTTTGGAGTACTAGCCAGTCAGATGAAGATAGATCACAAATATTTGTTTGTTGGCTATCAATTACTTTTAGATCTTTAATACAGAGTTGGCAACAAGTAAAGTTCTTTGTTTCCCATAAGATGAAAACACTTTTGTAAGACTTATTAAAAAAGCTTTTTGTAGAGCTTAAAGGAATTAGAATAGTCATCCAAGTCCTTATATTTGAATTGACCATGATACATTTTCTGAATATGTTAAAATATATTTTATGAAATTTAAACCTAGTAGGTTTTATGTTATATTGAATGTACATACATAAAATATATCATGGTTTATTAATATAACCATCTAACATAATATTTATATTATGGAGTTTTCATTTAAATGAATAATAGTAAGTAAATTGTTCCAGCTGGATGAATAATTTGGATCTATCCAATTAAAAATAATTTTAAAGATGGAAGCCTTAATGTATGTCTCTGTATCTTTGAAGTTAATTCCTCCTTGATCCCAAGGCCTAATGTGATGTGAACTAGCTATTCTATTTCTGTTGGGGTACCAAAGAAATTTCAATAAAAGTGTGTTCATTTTTTTAGTATGTGTTTATCTGGTATCCTGGGAATAGCTTGTGCTATGTAAAAAATGTTGGTAGTAATACCATTTTTATTAATTGCAATCTGTCTTCAAAGTACATATTCATTTTGTTCCATTTTATAATATAAGCACTTATCATGTTTATGATATTGTTGTAGTTTGTATTTAATATTTCTTCTATGTTTTTACATAGAGTGCTACCAAAATAATTTAGAGTGTGTACTTGTTTATCAATTATATGGTTTGCATCCACTAATTTTTTTTTATTCAACACAATGCAACTGGATTTTGTTTTTTAAAATATAAACCTGAAATTGAGTAGAATTTTTCAATCTGTGTATCTAATTCTTTTATACACTCCTTTGAATAAGGCAGTGCAAAGAGCATGTCATCTGCAAAAAGCATAATTTTAGAATTATATTTTCCATATAGATCACTACCTTTTATTATGATGTTTGAGCAAATTGAGCAGGCAAATAATTCAATAGCTAGTGAAATAAGGTTGGTGGCATGGGGCATCCTTGCTTTGTACCTTTTGTTATTGTTATTGGCTCAGAGGTGAATGGTCCAAGTTTAACATACGCTGGGTTTCTTTTATAAGTATTTTTATCAGTGAAATAAAAGTTTGAGGTAAGTCATAAAGTTCTAGTATTTTAAATAAATAGTCCCAATTTAATGAGTAAAAGGCTTTTTCTCTATCTAGAGCAGCCAGTAATGCTATCTGGTTTCCTCTATTTAAAAAGTCTATAAGGGTTAATATTCTTTCAGTATTGTCATTAGTATGTCTATTGTAGACAAAACCTGTTTGGTTTTCATTTATAATGTGGGACATACATTTTTAACTCTGTTAACCAGGATTGCCATAACAATGTTATAATCATTATTGAGAAGAGAGATTAATCTATAAGAGCTACATAGTGCGGAGTTTGTTTGTATTCTCCTTTATGATGGGTGTAATTAAGGAATATCTCCATGAACGTGTGATTGTATTGTGAGTTTGAAATTCAAGTAATGTTTATGAAAGAATGAAATTATGGAAGTTGGAAATATTTTATAAAATTCCATTATTATACCATATATTCCTGGGACTTTGTTGCTTTTGCTTTTCTTGATGTTTTCTGTAATTTCATTATGTGTGATTTGTTTTTGAAGTTCTAATTTTAATTTTTCTGGGATTTCTTAACTTTGGGAAAGTTTAATTCTGAGTTTGGAAAATTGGTGAGAGAATTGTTAGTTCCAAAATGCTCTGCATAATGGTGTTTAAAAGCATCAAGAATATCACTTATGTCTGAAACTTTTTTATTTTTTCCCCTCATGAATAATGTTGATAATGCTGTTTGCTTTAGATTGTTTTTTTTTTTACTCATATATCTAAGTTATGCATGTGTCTAGGTGATGTGGAATACAAATTTTATTTTAATTTTTCTAGAGCCAGTTTGGTTGTGTGAGTTAAAATGTCATTGTACTTTTTGTTTAGTTCATCAATTGCCTTATTATTAATAGAAATATTTGTTGGCTTTTTATTTTTTTATCTTTATTAGCTGTTTCTGTATATTATGTAATTTAGATTCCCATTATTTTGATTTATTTTTAAACCATTTAAGAGTTTTACCATATATATAGGCTTTGAAATAATCCCATATCATAACTATATTGATCTCTTCAGTATAGTTGGTATCTAGAAAAAATTGTAGTTCTGAAACTAGCCATGGTTTAAAATTTTTTCAACTTTGTGATATAAAACTAGTATTCTTGTTGTACGAGTTATTTTTTTAATCTATTTGTAGTTCTAAAATAAGAGAATTGTGATCTGATAAAGGACAGGGAATTGTTGAGAATTTTATTAGTTTGGTGTTTAACTCTTGTGAAACGTATATTTTATCAATTCTAGCTTAGGTGCTAAATTTAAAATCTTGATGAGAGAATAATAATGAATTATCTTCTTTAAAAGTGTCAATTAAATTATGAGTTTCACTCCATTTTTAAAACATTTTTGCTATAGAGGTAAGATGTAGATTCCTCGTATTTGTGGTCTCAGAATTGTCTGTTATACAATTGAAGTTTCACCCTATTATTAGATTACCTTTATATAAGTTACTGATGAAATCCATGTGTTTTTTAACTGTCCTTGTCCCTATGTCAGGAAATCAGTATAAGTTCACCAATGACCAAATTATATTGTTAAATTTCAATATAACTAATGCCATAAGACCTTCTTCATCTTCATAGTTATAGATAATTTGGGGAATAGTAATATTTTTCTTCCAAAAGATTACTACTCCTCTAGTGTTTGATTTATATGATGAATGAGGTATCATTAAATATTCATTTGGACACTATATATGTTTATCATCTGTTTTGAAATGAGATTCTTGAAGAAAGAATCCTGTGTTTTATTTAAAGTACTTCAATAAGTTTGATATTTTCCTTGGATTGTTCAAACCATAAACATTTAAAGATAAAAATGTCAGACCCATATCCACTGACTAGGTCTATAATTCATATATATAGGTAACAGTCATGACTCTTCCAAGACATTGACATTGCACAATAATTTTGTCATCTATAAATATTGAGATAAGATTGTTATTTTCTACTAAAGAGTGTATGCTAGATTCATATTCAGGCCAGGCAGAAAACAAAAACTTATATAATACAAGAATAATTGTATATAACAAAATATTCCAACATTTCCAAATGCCCCCTATTGTCCATGGAATTCTAATCATTCCTAATCTATTAGATACAATAAGATCTATCAGATTAACCCTCATGCCTTAGCAACAGAAATTCTTTCTTGAGATCCATAATATTTTACTGGAGTTCATTAAATTTGTATTAGAATATTATTTAACCAATCTATTAAAAATATGTAATTTACTCTACTATAATCATATTTAGAATGTTATCTAAACATATCAATTAAATATGTCATCACTTCTCAACTGGTGTATTTCCACTGTAGTTATAACATTGGTAGATTTCTTTGATTTTTAGCAAGTTTCATTTTGTCATGTCGTTATATTATGTGAATTTATTGACTATACGTCCCTTGTATGTGTAATACAATCTAAAACAGTATTTCAAAAGATACAATACTAAAATTCTATTTTAAAGCGGGGATGTTGATTAATTAAAAGAGTTAAAATTATGTCTGGATACCTGTGTCTTAATTTCCATTCAAAATAATGTGTTTAATGTTTTGCAGCATTGCCAGGTCTTGTTCATAAAATATACAAATATGTTGTCAGGAATTATTTACAAACATTGTTAATTCTCCAACATTAGAAATATTAATAAATATGTTTCACTTTTCTATCATCTTATTGTTTATAAGTTGTTAAGCAATCTATTTAGCAGTCTCCCAGTATCTTATTAGTAGTTCAGAGCGTACTAATTCCTAGTTGTGTTAATAGACAAGGAAAATTGACTGTCTGATAGATAATAAGGTTGCAAAGTAACACACTTTTTCATCCTCAATCTTGCTCTTTAGAATGGTATTTTCCTTCAGTGCCAACTCACACCAATTATTTACCCATAACATGTTTTGTCAGAATTCTTAGCAATATAGGAATCTACTATGTTGTTTGTCTACTCCCCATGCACAACTTTCTATAAACCAGTACGGGTATTATTAATCTACTGTCTAGACAAGCTAAATAATACTTTCTCTATAGTAACATCAGGTTCAAGATAAGCTGTGCTTGGTTTATGTATTTATAGTCTTGCCTCATTACTTATTTAAATAATATTATAAAATATAGTGAAGTATAATTTCTTGACCTTTCTTTTATTATATAGAGCTAAATTGTTCTACTGCTGGTAATGTTTAGCTTCTATTAACCTTCATATAATACTGAAGGAAGATCAGATCTGATTAACAGACCTATAATTTATTGGTTATATTTATCCAAGTGCGGCTCTTTTTTCATGTCAGTTTACCTATCCCGATGTTTTCATTTGATTTCCTCTCTCTTATTTTTCTTATTTCCCCCCTATCTTATTTAAGAGACCATCTGTCTCTTTAAGACATTAAAGAGATGCCTAGGGATACATACACTTTAATGTTACATTCCTAGTGTGCTTCTTTCTGGTTTATAAGTGGAGTAGCATAAAACTAATGTTGAAGGACACTACTTCATTTTCACTGTGTATTGATCACTCTGAACTAGAGGAAGGAAGAAGCAAGTGACATGCAGCACAAAGGAAAGCCTCTGAACCCTCATACACCTATTTGTTTTATCTTCAACAACTCAGTTCCCCAATCGGCCTGTCAGAACTATAGCCTACAGATCATATCTGTTAATGTGTGACTCCACTTACATGTCAGTTCACCTTTCCCTTTGTTATTTGTTTTTCTCCCTTTTATCACCTTTTCCCTTTTATCTTGTTTAAGAGACTGCTTGTCGCTTTAAGACATTGAGGAAGTGCGTAGGATTGTATGCTATAATGTTACATCCCTGATATGTTTCTTTCTGACTTACAAATGGAGTTGTCTTTAACATCAGAGAATATCGCTTCATTAATACTATGCAATGTGCATTCTGGATTAAAAAGAAGAAATAAGTAAGTGGCATGTAACCAGAAAGAAAGCCTCTGAACATGTATAAATTGAATCATAATGAGTGGAATAATTTGATTCCCCATTCATCATCTTAGATTTCCCTTTCCTTTATTACTTTTATTTTCCTTTTCCTTTAGAGTTTTACAACCTGTTTTGTATTATTGTTTTAGCTAGTGTTCATGGTGTTTTATGTATATAGTGTTAAGTGAAGATTTTTAACTCATTGAAATGCAATAGACGCACTTAGAGGCTCGCGAGTGTCTCAGTGAAAGTTGTTAACAGTTCAGAGCATCGCAGGTTTGAATGTGAGAAATTTTATTGAAATAACTAAAATGTTTATTATTTTTAAAAGCCTACAAACACTGTCTTATACCTAGACTTTCCCTTGAAGCAAGTTTCATCAAACAATTTAAATTTTCCATTTGTGAGCAACCCAAATGTCACACATTACTACAATTACATTCAAACAGTACATAACTCATGCAGTTTAACTACTAAGCTTTCCAACATTCGTGATGTGTCAGTAGATTATTTATTTTATATGTTGCTTCCCTCCATTTCCTCATTTTAGTTAAGTATTAAAACAACAATGTCAGTTAAGATGATGCTTTCAAATTCTAACGTTTGTGATAGTATTTAAATATTAATTACCTGCATAAATTTAGATGAATAAAACAATGGAAAAAGCTTCATAGAATGGGTAAAACTACTGAGAAAATAAAAAAAGATTGTACATACTTTTTTTTCTTTAGCAAGTGTTTCATGTTTTAGTTGATTCTTTGAGAGAAGTAGTGGAAACAATGCTTTTTGACTCAGTTTTTTGCTTTTTTTCACATCAGTCCAAGTATTTTTCTCAGGAGACCTTTTCAGAGAGGTAGATGAACACCAATCCATGTCTTCTGGAACTGTTATTATGTTGTTGTTTTTGATGCAGGTAGTTGATTCCTCATTGTTATTAAAAAGTCCTCATTTTATTTGAAAAAAAGATCCTTATTTTTGCAGGGTATGCGAGCTGGGCTTTTATTTTATTTTATTTAAGTAATTTCACAAGTGGCCAGGTTTTTTTCCTCATTTCTAGAACTCTGGAGAAGTAATTATTATCAAATCTGATTTGACTCTGCTTATATTTCAATAGACTTTTCCTCCAAGCAGATTTGAGAACAAGTTCTTTGTGTAGATGAGATAGAAATTTTACTACAATAGATCTTGGTGTAGAGGTGGATGAGGAAGAAATTGGTTTTCCTATAGCTCTATGCGCCCTTTCTATACCACAAGATAAACCTTCCTTTAAGTCTAAGATGTCAGGTATCCAGGAATTTAAAAATAAAATAATATCTTCACCTTCAGTTCTCTCTGCTAGCCCAAAGATTCTTATATTAGTTCTCCTTGTTCTGTTGCTGGAGAAATTCACCTTGGATTTCTTCCTCTTTAAGCCTCCCTTCTATGCCAAATAATGAAGTTTTGATGCCTGATATTTTGGTTTGATGTAATAATTGTTTAAAGGTTTCAGTTTGTTTTTGACAGTTTTGTTTTAGATTTTGTAAATTGTCGTTGAAACTGTCCATTTTCAAAGATAACACTTGTAATGTATAGGACATCAGCTGGATTTCTTTTTTCAGATTTGTTTCTGAGTGAGAGTTCTTTGATCTACTCATTTTCACAGTACAAAGTTAAACTCCAGATAATTCTGACAGGAACATGTTAATGAATATTTTCCAAAGTTGGTATACTGGTAGTAAAGATGTTTATTAGTAATATTTGACATTTTTTTCTGGAAATAATTAATTATTTTCCCATTTTATAAAGTTGTTTTCTGGAGCTCTTAAAAAGTGCTGCTTTCAGTTGGCCATCTAGGCTCCGGCCCCGAGGAGGGTTGGTTTCGATGGAAATAACCGATTACAACAACAGGATGGAACAACTGCTTTTGACTGAAACATACACTAAAATTTCACTCAACTAATTTAATACATTGCACAGACATATTAATTTGTACATTAATGATCTATTCATAGAATCTAAAATCGATGTAACATTGTATAAGTATTTTTGTGTGTCAGCACCAAGGACCCCTACTTTGTTTGGAATCCCCAAAGTTCATAAAAACATGGCCAACCCATCCATGAGGCCTCTGGTAAATGGCAGGAATTCTATAACATACCAATTTGCTAAATATGTGGATTGTATTTTAAAAAGGTACATTAGTCAGGAACCCCAAATTTATAAGGACTCATGGACCTTCCTGAAAAGAAATAATGATTTAACCTTTGAAAAGAAGTATAACCTCCTCACAGTAGATGTGAAGGAGTTATATACTTGAATTCCCCATTTGGAAAGAATAGAGTTGGTTTCAAGAATGATGAGACTAAGGGGAGCACCTCTTAATGAAATATATCAAGTTGAGGAGCTACTAGATATAATACTAACAAACAACTACATTATATTTGAGGATGAATACTTTTTACAGAAAGTTGGGGTGGCTATGGGTTCACCTTGCGGGGCCAGGTTTATCAAACTTAGTAATGGCCCACTGGGAATTAAAGTACTTTTGAATGATATTTTCCTGATCATCAAAGATGACAGAACTATAGCTGAAAAACAGCTTAATTATTTTAACAGCTCTACCAATTTTCTCCAGTATACATATAGCCTCCATACTGAAATAAATGGCTTACTTAGACATAGAACTGGAAAAAGATAGAAACCTAAAAAGATACATAGGGAAGATTTATAGGAAAGCAACTTATTCAAATGCCTTCCTACATTTTTCCAGTTCACACCTTTACCATCAGAAGAAGTCAGTCATCAAGGGCCAAGTAGTGATGGCTGCAAGGATGGTCACTTTAGAGAGAGAATTTTTATTAGAATGTGAAATTTTAAGGAAAATGTTCCTTAAAAGAGGCTTTCCAGATTCTCTGATTTTAGACATACAAGATGAAGTGAAGACCAAGAGAACCAGAGGAGTGTATCAACCACTCCTTAATAGTGAACTACCTGAAACAACACTAGAGCCCACTTTAGAGGAACCCTATGAGGGGAGTTAAAGAACTGAAAGTAATTTTCCTAATAACAACTACACGGTCAGTTTTATAACACCATTCTGCATGGATGCACACATTATAAGGGAAATCTTATGCAAAAATGTTTCCCTAATAATGGGTGAACACCAATTTTGTACAAAAATAGGTGAACACCCACAGGTAATTTTAAAAGAGAAGATAATTTAAAAAGCCTACTGGAGTACAAGAAAAGGACTAATACTAGGCTACAAGGGATGTTCAGATGTGAATGTTGCCTTACTGTAAACATATAGATGTGGGTCAAACATTAATGGTTAGACAACAAAAATAAAAGTTAAACAAGAAACTTAACTGTAATTCTAAATTAGCAGTTTATTTAGCCCAATGCCATCAATGCCTGGCATTTTATGTCGGGAAGACCGATAGGAAATTAAAAGAGCGGTTATATGAACATATATACAGCATCAATAGGGCTAGAACAGAAAATGCTCTGTCTAAGCACATAGTAGAATTTGAGAACCACAGTTTTAAATTTAGTGGTATTGACTAACTTGGACCTGGTAATAGAGGGTGTCCTTTCTTTTTGTTGTTGTTGGAGAAATTAGCGTTGATATGGCAAATCAAACTGAATGCCTTTATATACCCAGGCTTGAATGAAGCTTGCTCTATCACCTGTTTATTAAAACTTAAAAGCTTGCTAAGATTAACTGACCAAACTTTAGTTTTTAAGGAACATTTTAACAAGGAATGTATGCTGTTTTATATCTTGCCACTATTCTTTTGTAAATGTGTGTACACATTGTTGTTTTAAACTAGCACATTTTTAAACCAGTGCACTTATTTATAGGATTCTTTAGGAACAGGGAAATGCAAGAAAGATTCAGAATGCAAAGGGTTAAGTCTAACTTAAGTATTTAAATGCAATTAATAATCTGATGTTAATTATAGGTCAAAAATACATGACACAACAAGTCTGAATTGTTATAAAAGAAGCTTTGTACTTTGAATCTGTTTATTCTGATGAAGTTCTATATGGTACTTGAACGAAAAGCACTTCAATAAACTTGTGGGCACTACTATTCTTCAATTGAGCCTTCCTGTTATTCATTTGTGATATCCTGGAACCTGACAGACAGCTGACTGTGACCTTTACCTTATACAGCCTGGTGGGAGGGCCATCAGTGTGTCTCATGATGGCATCACCTATGAGTGATATGTTTGATTTTGTATTTTGCCATAAGTGTTTGACTAGTGAAACACTGGTGTGTGCGCTATTATGAGCAATGTGTTCTGCAGAAGAAGTATTATGTGTAGCGTGCTTGTGTTTGTGTTTGGGAGGTCTCTGGTGTTTAGGTATGTTTCTAGTAAGAACTCTTGCATAAGTAGGTATGTGTGATGTGGATTTGGTTGGAGAAGGAGCTGAGGTGTGCGTGCTGACAACCAACTCATTGTCATATATACTGACTGGTGTGTGAGAGAACATAGATTCAAGGTTCTTAATGTAGTTGCATCTCTCACACGTTGTGCTTTTGTGGACTAGAAGTATAGGGTTGGGGAAGCTGTCCACATCTCTTCAACAGACACTGCTAATGCCATTAGCAATAGATTATTGCTTGTGTGTACATCACAACAGCCCATGGATAGGCATTAAAATTTTATTATCTTTATGGTGTCATTCTAAGGTAAAAGAGTACCTGACAGTATGGGATAATATGGTAGACTGAGTACGCTGCTTTGCAAGGCATATGGTACTTGCCTGAACCATAATCCTGTTAATAAGCAGGGTTGCATTTACATATTTACAGATGTGACAATGTACAACTCCAGCAAAGTAAGGTTCATGCTGCTAGACCCTTGGGGTTCACAGCCTCAAACACTCTCCATAGGCAGCCTTTGCAGTCAAGATGTGGATGTTTGTGCAAGCACAGAAAACTTGTTCAGCTTTGCAGTAAGTACTTTGGCCTTGCAAGGCTACAATGCCTACCAAACAACCAGATAGAAAATGGATGTTGTGTGAAATAATGTGGGACTACAGTTTTGTGTTCTGGGAAGCTAAAAGTACAGTATGACATATCTAGGACATGCTTGAGGGACAGAAATGTCTCCAAAGGTGGCCACACCTCTGCAGTAGGCCTCACATCCATGTCACGCAGATCACCACCATTATGCTGTTGAAGGACAGGCTGCATGAATTGCTATAAAACTGTTACCTAACATGGGTCACTGCCACTGTGGACTTTGCTAGACCAACCTTGGACATCTATATTACCTGACATTTAAAATTATATTGTGATGCAGCAACTATGCTACTAATCGCCATTAGGTCAGTACCCAGTCAAATCCTATGAACCTCAGAACCCAATGCATAATACATGCAAAACTGAACTAATTGGTCTGGTTGTTATTCAAGGCATCTACATGGAAAAGGCTACAACAAGCCTACAGACCCTTACATCATCTGGGAGAAGTGTTTGTATCAACAAACAGGCAGTAGCCTGCTTCTTGTCTTGGGATTGATGTCTATGTTTTGCTTCTGGTGAGAGCAAAAGAAAAGGGGCATTGTATCCCAGCAGAGTGTGGCCATGGTGAGACCAGCAGTATTAGTAGTAGTCAGGCTGTCGCCATTTATGCGACTCCCCTCTTTTCAGCATTCCTCACATGGTTTCACTAAGCACTGATGGATTTGTTTCGAACTTTAGAATAACTGCCTAAATACTTCATCCTTAACTTTCCATGGTGTACATATTAGTTTCCCCTCCAGTGTTTGACAGTGATCTGTACAGACTCAGACACCTAGAGTGACATTGTTCTTGGGAAGCATGATGAAATTTACTCCTGTACCGAGTTACACACAGGACAACTAGCCTGCAGTGACAAGCACTGTCCCCATAGTTGCAAAACAGATACTAGTGACATTGATTGATATTCTCAATACAGCCATTTAATCAATAAAAAAGGGTCTTTTGCTATGGATGTGAACTTTCCCACTGTTAGCATTACCACCTTAGTGGATATGGGCATTCTGAGGCAATGTAAAAACTGCCTCATGTTTACCGACAACTAGCTCATTCTCAAACAAATTGATGTGGTATGTGAGAGATGTATTTACACAATGTCACTGGAGGCAAAGCTCTCAAACGACAGTACTCCTAATGTCAATAAGGTAGTCAATAGTACACATGCTGCACCCATCACACACAATTCAAAGCAGACATATGCTAAGGCACTGAAATTTAACCTTCATAAATCAATTACCCTCAACAGCCCCAAATGCACTCTGTAAAAACAACACACACATATCAACACATAGAGCTACATCTCATGGAGGCTCAACCTATAATCTCATAAGGCAAGCCAACACACAATCCAATATTCTAGTCATTGCAGACTTCATTGTGAGACACACTGATGTCCTTTTTACCAAGCTGAGTAAGGAAAAAGGCATGGTCAGATGCTTATAAGGGGCTAGGATCCACCACATTATGGACACACTCATGTCATTGGACCACAAGTAACACAAACTCAACATGTCAGAGATGCAACTATATTAACAACCTGGAATACACCAGTCACACACACCAGTCAGTTCATATGACAATGATCAGGTCATCACCTTGCACACATCACTCCCTACTTCACCCAAATCCACATCAAACATACCTACATATGCAGAGGTTCTCACCAGAAATATACATAAACACCAGATAATACATCCACTGCAGAACACAACACACATAATAGTTCTTGTACAAGTGTCTCACCTGTCAAGCCCTTAAGACAAAACACTAAAAGAAACATATTAGTTATAGGCAATTCTATTGTGGGACACACAGATGTCCCTCTCACCAGGCTGGATAAGGAGGTCACGGTCAGCTGTCTTTCAGGTGCCAGCATCTGCCATATCACACATGCATTCATGCATCCCAAAAACAGATGCTGTTGTGACTCTGTCATAGTTCATATTGGTGTGAATGACTTGAGATGAACCTCTCTGGTCTATATGAAGAGAGACATGACTGAACATTTGGACTATGTGTCTCAAGTAGGTATGCCCCTAACCTTAAGCAGCATTTTACTTTCACCTAGGGTGATACCTCAGTACAAACAGAAAAAGATTGACCTTGATAATTACCTTAGTTTCTGGTGTCATTCTAAGGAGATACAGTATCTGTCAGCCTAGTATGACATGATTGACAGACTTTGATATTTTGCCAGAGAAGGTCTTCATCTGTCACCCCTGGGATTTCAGATACTGGCCAAGACTCTTGCCACCCCCATAATGCCCTTTATAGGTGGTGTCTCAAGGACAAAATTCCAGAACTGAAAACTCCATATAAAAACAACCTCAAGGTTATGCTGCTAAACGTAAGGTGTCTTAACATGAAACTGCACTCACAGGAAGCATCGTCACCTTGGAAGACTTAAACACTTGTGCTGTCAAAGAGACCTGGTTCACAGCTGTGGAGAGCACTCCAACCATATTACTCTGACCTTCTACACATTCAGACCACAAACTGAAGGCATGAAAACTAAAGGAAGGGGTGTATCGATATTCATTACAGATAAATACACCTCCAGATTGGTTAAACAGTAGGATTCTCTGGAGATACTTCAGGTGCAATTAACTGTTGGCAGGACACCTATTCAAATTATTGTCAGTTACAGACCCTGTTTGTGAATTAAGACAACCACTTTGCCTATTTGAATCTACTTGAGTGTATCGAGATTCATCTGAACACCCTGGCTTTGGGTGACTTTAACTACCCATCCATTGAATGGGTAAATTATCCATGCTGTAACTCACTTTCCCAAAGGTTATTCAACTTTGTTAACTCCAATGCACTGCACCTGCTGGTTGACACCCCGACAAGGGGTGCCAAAATCCTGAATCTGGTGCTTACTAATATGGAGGACCACTCAAGCACCCCTGCTGTGAGGTCCTGCCTAGAGAAATCTGACCACAAATCAGTCTCATTTAAAATAACCATCACACCAACCCCAACAGCAAAGAAATGAAAATGCTTCTCCAAAGAACATCATTATCTCTTACAGGATGGTATAAATAGCTGTATTGCATCTCCCCCCACAGTGGGAACTGGCAACTATGCCATGTTTTACAACAATGCTGATAGGACCAAAAAAGCTCCACAGGAAGAGAAACCTGACTGGTGGGCAATTGTCATTAACAGGTTTTACAATAAGAATATGAAATTGCTGTCTAAGAGTAAGAGGGGATGAGCCTTAAACTGGAAACACTCCCTCCTCAGCTTAAATAAGCCAATAAGACTTTGTGTGAAGTCCTCAAATGCAAACTATGAATCCAAATTAGATTCTTCGACTATGGACAACCATAAGGCATTATTTAGTTACATCCATTATCTAAAAGGAAATGCCAAGATTTGTGCTGAACTGGTAGTTAATGACACCACATGTACTGAGCCTGTGGACATAACCTGACGTGTTAGCTGACAGGTTCTGTGAAAACTTCACTCCCCTGTTCCTGCCACACATACCCCATGAAATCCCTACCACCTGTTCTCTACCTTGTATTTCTAAAGAGCAAGCCATAAATGCTCTCTTTAAGGCCAAAAACATAGCATCTATGAGACCTGATAACATCCCAGGCTGTATCCTACATTGACTCCAACAAGAATTAGCAACACCATTGGGTACTCATAGTCTAAGCACTGGCTTTATTCTAGATGAATGGAAAATGGCCACCATTGTTCCCTTGCACAAACGTGGTGCTTCCATTGACCCCAGGAACTATAGACTTATTAGCCTGACTAGCCTTATCTGCAAGGCCATGGAGAGAATCATCATGGACCTTATAAACAAAGATATAGCTCCAAACACTTGCCTCTACTCAGTTTGGATTTGGCAAAGACAGATAATGCCTGTAAAACACTGTGGACTTCTTTGAAGCAGTCACCAAGGCCCTGGATGCAGAGACATCTATGTATACAGCCTATCTAGACTTAGCCAGGGTGTTTGACACTATCTACCACTCAGGCTTCATTGACAATCTCACCCAGCTAAGAATCAACACTTACACTGTTAGATGGGTCACTAACTGGCTCACTGAAAGAACCCATATATTCAAATAGGGGAATCCACCTCCAAAACCAGTGGTATTCCATAGAGATCTATCCTGACACCTCTACTGTTTGAAAGCTAGTTGTCCAAAGTACAAGCTAAAACTAAAGGTCTGTGGCTGACAAAGTTTGCTGATGACTGCAAACTGGGAGCAGTCATAAAATCTCCAAACAATATTATCATCCTACAAGTGGGTCTTACACACACAGATGATTAATGCCAAAGTCATGGCCTTAACCTCAGTGCAAAAAAATACATATTTTCATCCCTGTCAGTATGTTCAGTGTTCCTGGTAACTATCTCATCACTAACAAAACTCTTAAGTATGCACTCGCTGGTGAGAGACCTCAGCACACAGGTTATCAGTAACCTTACCTTTGATCATCATGTCTCCACAGGGGTAAGAATGACATTCTATATTGCTCATCTCATAAATAAGGCCATTGCATCCAGAAAATGAAAGAAGTTGTAACCTCTCTGTACTTTCCCCTCATCAGGCCAATAATGGAATACAACACCCCTTTTGGTATGTACCTTTCCAAGCACCTGCAGCAATTTAAGAGACCACAATGTTTTCTCACAAGGATAATTCAAGGTCTTCAGCATCTGCCCTATGTGGACCATCTGAAATCATTGTCACTTCATCCTGTTTCATACAGACTACTCAGAAGTGATCTCTGCTTTGCATATAAGGCAACCTCTAAAACAGCTTTATTGGAAAAGCTGCATATCCGCAAATCAAATGGTACATGAGTTACTCATTCTAAAGACCCTCACCTGGTATGTGACAGTAATAGAACATGCTGGAGAGTTAGATTTGTCTCCCAGTGGTTACCACACCTTTGAAATGGACTCCCACTTCATGTCAAACAGAGCACCTCATTGGCCCTTTTCAAACACAATGTGGACAATTGGATGTGTAATCATAAATTCGTCCTGGGGGTTCCACCTGTGTCCCTCTTAGACTGGGCAATTTGTGCTGATCATGGAAGTAAGGATAGAAATTGGCTAGGCTTGTAAGGGCCATAGGTCCATTAGCTTAGTAATTTCCCATGATGTGACTCAGTCATAGTCCATGTGGGAGCACATGACCTGCGACATACCTCCCTAAACTATACTTAGAGATACTTATTTGAGGTCTCGGAAGATGTCAGTGTGGTCACTGTCACATGACGTAAAGCTGCAGAGAGCCCACCAACAGTGCAAAATTATTATGCCTTCCACACATTTAGACCAGCTAATTCACATGCAGTGAGTAAAGGTGGAGATGTCTCTATGTACACCAAAACTAAAGATAATTCAAATCTGGTCAAACAGGACAATGCACTGCTACAGGTTCAATTCACAATAGGCAAAATCCATTACTTCTTCCTTGCAAGCTATAGACCCCCTCTATGACCCAGGAAATCCATACCATGTATGTAAACTTATTAGAAGCGCTAATCATCTAACCCAGTACCATATTCATGGGTGACTTTCATTATCCCACTATTAACTAGGATTCCTATATGACAACAAACATACAGGTTGACTTTTGTAAACACAGACTCTCTGGGCCAGATAGCCAATACACCAACCAGAGGTGTAACCATACTGAATCTGGCCCTCGCCAATATGGGAGAGTTATGCACAACCCCATACAGTAATGTCTTCCCTGATAAGGTCCAAACACAAATCGGTTTCCATTGAAGTAAAAATAAAACATGGAGCCCCATTCAGAAACTACTCTAAGGCAAACCTCCAGCTATTAGGTGATAAACTGGGCAAATCTTAAGCCCCCATAAACAGTGAGAACACTTCAGCTTATGCAGAAGTGTTCACAGAAACCTTGTATGAGCATGTTAATAGATGCATACAGGCAGTCATACCCACCAGGATGAAGTGCAGAACTAACTCAAAATCAAGCCACCCTGATTGAATCACAGAATCAATAGGTTGTATAACAGAAGGAAGAATCTCATGTCAAAACTTAGGAGGTACAGAACACAGCAGGATAAAAGCACTCTCATCAAGTTTGTTTGTGTCTTTCGGCTTTTCCCAGTTAGGGGTCACCACAGTGGAACTCCGGTCCGCTAATGATTGGTAGTTGATTTTTACATGCCGAGTTACCAGCCTAGACGCACAACCGTCAATGAAGGTAAGCCCATTCATGCATGTCTCCATGCAAAGGACGCTCTAGCTGAGAATTGAACTGGACAGCGTCTTACTGTGAGGTGACAATGCTACCACAGCACCACCACTGCGAATCAAAAAAAAAAAAAAAAAACAGAGGACAATGAAATTTACCAAAGCCAGAATTGAGGTAAGTTCAGTCTCCCAGGCCAGGGACAACCACAAAGCACACTTTAGCTGTGTCTGCAAACCCAGAGACAAGACTCAGTTGTGTGCACATCTCATTGTAAATGAAACCACCTATAATGAGGCAGAAGATATAGCAGACTTCCCTGACTGATAAATTGAGCCCCAGCTTTACCCCTCTTTCCCTGTCTACCTTCCATTAGGAAATACCATCAAATATAAGTACCCCTGCTATCACTAGGGAAACAGTCCTTAATGCACTCTCTAAAACCAAGTACACTGCATAAATGGGTCCAGACAATATCCCAGCATGCCTTCTAAATAGTATGAAACATGACCTTTCAGGGCCTCTGGAATTACTATTTCACTGTAGCCACCAAACAGGCTTCATGCCTCATGAATGGAGAACAGCAACAGTCATCCTTCTACAGAAAGATGGGCCATCTACAGATCCTGGAGACTACAGACCCAGAAGTCTCACTAGTTTGATATGTAAATCCATGAAAGTAATTACCATGGAAATGATCAATATAGATGTAGTACACCTCCAGACACTGGACCAAACCCAGTTTTGTTTCATCAAAAGCAGAGCATGCTTAACCTACCTGGTGGACCTATTTGAGAAGGTAACCAAAGCAATGGATGATGGAAAAATAGTTCACTCTGTCTACTGTGGCCTGACAAGGCATGTGATACTATACCTCCATCAGGAATTGTTGACAAACTCAAGAGGTTAGCTACAAACTAGTATGTCAGCCAGTGGATAGCCAAATGGCTCACAGATGGGGCCCAGGAAGTTTGAATTGGGGAGTGCACCTCTACAAAGAGGCTAGTCACAACTGGAGTCCCTCACGAATCATCCCTTGGACCACTCCTTTTAGGCATTTGCTTTCTTGAAGTCAAGGCCACTGTCAGATGACTGCAAATTAGGAGCTGTCATGGATTCCCACACTGACACAAATGTTCTCCAGGATGGGCTGACACAAACATGCAACTGGTGTCAGGCCATGGACTAACACTAAATGCCAAGAAATGCACAACACCATGCTTTGGGAAGTCATCCACCCCTAATAACTATCATATTCACAGCACACTTCTAATAGTTAACCCAGTAGTATGGAACTTAGGGACACACATATATATTATTCTAGCCTTTGACTGTCACATGTCACAGTATTGGGGAAACCATTCTATGTTGCAGAAATTATGAACAAAGGTACAGCATATAAGTCCAAGCAAGTCATTGTTCCACTGTATTCGGAATTCAACAGACCTATCATTGAGTGCAATGCCACCTTTGGTATGTACTTAACAAGGAATATCTGACAACTGGAGCATCCACAGAGATTCCTCATTAAGCCAGCACAGGGCCTACATAAAATATTTAAGCAGACTTTGTCAAGGCCTTATCCCTGTATTCTGTGTCCTACAGCCCTTGGAGGGGAGATGTAGGCCTGCCATACAAGGCATTGTCAGACCCCACTGTGGACCTCCTGTAGATCCACAAAACAACTAGCACCAGAATTACCCATTCTGCAGACTTACACCTTACCTGTGGTATAAATAGGATGTGATGGAAAAACAGGTATGTATCTCAGAGACTACACCCTATATGGAACAGGCTTCCCATTCGTGTGAAGCAGAGTTCCACCCTAATGCAAATCAAGTGCAAGTTACACAATTGGATGGGGAGCAGGACAATCATCCCTGGTTTGGGAATTGTGTCTCTAATAGACACAGGGAAACTGTAAATGGTTCATCTCTTAGGCCCCTGCTTGTAAATGTTTCATCTCCCAAAACCCTGATTACACTTACCAAGTGCAACAGACCTTGTCAGAGATTTTGGATGCATGTCTAAGCTTAACAACGTTTTTGTGGTTGTTAGCCTAGTAAACACATATGAACCTTTGAACCCATGAATCTATACTATATTATCTTTCTGATAACATTTCTCTCCTGTGTTGACATTCAGTCCTGTGCTCCGATATTGATGGGTTAATTGTAGATTTGTACCCAAAGGTGTAATCCTGAAAGTGAAATGTAAACATTTCCATGAGACACATTTCATTGTGCGGCTCCACAGCCCTTACAACAGCATCCATTCTAACATACACAGATTATTATGCTACACACATTATAAATGGCAAAGTACAATATCTGTAAATGACCAGCACAAGTAGCATGTCAACAGCAACAATGGATTAAACAAATTCATGCTAATGTATATAGTCTCCCTGTGCATCAGACAAATAGCTTTACCTTCCTGCATCCATGAGAAAGATGATAGGAATGTAGCAAAGTTGTCATCATTTGCACAGGGTGTTGTGTGGGGGTGCAGGAGGCCTAGGCTGACCCAATAACTTGGCAAGTATGTGTGTGTGTCAGAAAGGCTAGCAGACAAGGTGCAGCATGGAAATATTGCATGCGAGTCTGTAGGTGCCCTCAATGTGATAGTGGTGTCTGAGTGTCTGAATGAACACAGCCAAGATCAGTGCACTATGTGACTGTATGTTGGACAGTTCATCATCTCTATCCCTGAACATGATAACTGGCTCTGCCATAAGGTGCACTGCCACTTCCATGTCCAATGTCAGATGCTGTGCTACTGCCTGAGGGTGACTGCTGTCTGCTGGGAATTTTTCCTTCATCAGAATGCCCAGGATCATGAGCCCAAGACCTGCTATGTCTTTGTGTGGACAGCACACTCCCCTCTGGAGAGCTGGATGTACTGCCTCTTATGTGAACATGATTGTGCATAGCTATATTGACTTTCAGCTGATGTAGTTGCTGACATACACCCATGAGGCCAACACTCAACTCCAATCAGATGTTCCATTACAAACAAGACAGCTAGCATGCAATCTGTCTCAGACCTACCTCTTTCTACTGTGTCAGTCATCTGTTCCAGAGTATCAGCAACATGTTGGAGGCAGTCACAGATGTCAGACTGTGTCGCATCCATAATCCTGAGCATCCATGAGGAGTTCCTTTATGAACATGCCTGTGCCTCCATGACACCCCGAAACATACACTGAGTGATGCATGATGAGACACCTGCGACAGGTGATGGAGGGACAGCAGGGTGCCTACATGCTCCCCTATCACTCCACCTGTGTGAAACCTAACCAAATGGTTGGCTATGGCCAGTGTCAACAGTCTATGAATCCACAATAGCCACACTTCACTGTTCATTGACACCACCCTCCAACTGTCCAATATCTGTGGCCTCAGGGGACAGGTTATGCATAGGCATACTGGCTGTGTACAGTGATAATGAGGGTGGATGAGGGATGTCAACCTCCCTGTCTGATGCAGCCCCTGCAACCCCCACCTGTGCCTCAATCTGGCCATCATAATCATCAGAGTCTGAAGAAACAATGACATCAGGTTGTGAAGGGGACAAAGACTAACCTCCTTGGTCACCTGTGTTAAAAAGGAAAAAGCAATGCATTAATACCTGCACTACTATGCTCTGCATTACTATGGTGCAATATATGTTAAACTATATACACTGCTATCACTATTACAGACTTGTACACTCCCACCCTCACATAGTAGGACATGAGAACATTATTTTCTAACCCCAATCTGTAATTAATTGTAATTATACAACAACCCCCCCCATTAATATTTCAAAACATGCACGCTGATTGGTCAGCATGCACATTGTAAATCATACTTATAGTAATGGGAAAAGGTTCGGACACCCGGACTTTTTCCATTAGTATAACTCTTTTTTTTTTTTTTTTACAGCAACGGATAATGCAAGATCTCCTTTGCTTTTTACAACCTGTCTCGCTATGTTAAATGAGTTTAACATAGTGAGACAGCTTTTAAAAAAGCAATGGAGCATCTCCGTTGCTTTTTATAAAGCTGTCTCCCTATGTTAAACCCATTTAACATAGTGAGACACTTTAAAAAGCAACGGAGATCTTGCTTTCTCCGTTGCATTTTTCAAAACTGTCTCGCTATGTTAAATAGGTTTAACATAGCGAGACAGCTTTAAAAAAAGCAACAGAGATTCTCCATTGCTTTTTCTAAAGCTGTCTTGCTATGTTAAACTTGTTTAACATAGTGAGACAGGTTGTAAAAAGCAACAGAGATCTTGCTTTCTGAGTTGCTTTTGCCCACAGCTCTGATGTACTGCGTAAGTATAAGCATGCGCAGTACATCAGAACTGTCGCAGAATACCAGACAGCTGCAGAAGGGCAGCAAGGAGGCATTATACAATGCCATTATTTAAGAAAAGTAATTTTTTTTTCTTAAATAATGTCATTGTATAATAGCAATAACCTACTTCTGGGTGTGGGTAATGCTGGATTTATCTGTAAATGACCAGCCCTCATGACCAAACCACACCAACCGTTGGTAAATCCAGCATTACCCACAACCAGGCGTGGATTATTGCTATAATAATTCTTCATTAAACAAGAATCTTATGAGCAAAACATAAATGATATACACTGTTGACATTCTGCAAAAATCTGCACAGTTGACAGTTATGGTAATCTGTGATGGACCGACAGTACTATCAAGTCAATCACTATGGTCACACCTACAATGTAGAAGTATGAGTCTAAACTGCGGACATTCAGAAAATATCCGTCCAGTTGGCAATCATGCAGATAGTCTAGGCAGCAGATCTGGAATTGACATTTAGAGGATAAATTGAACTATATCTACATCTCTGATAAAAGAGTTTTGTGCTTATCACCAGCAGAAGCGTGGCTTCTTCCAATTCCTGACAGTGATGACAAATTTTGAGGGAGAGATAATGGCAACAGCACCACATGTTATGGTATAACAGGGGTAATATGTCCAAATGTCACACATTTACAGTAGCTGCCATGTTAACAGGTATGTGGGCCACAATCTCTACATAAGCTTAAAACTGCAGCTAACTTCATTCCACCCCCCCCCGCATAAAACACCTGACACCCATGTAAAACTATATACACCTAGACACATTAAATGCAACAGCATTGCAATGCTGATCTAATTAAGCATACCTGGATGCTCCTCTTGAGAAAAACTAGTGGCACCCACATCCAGAAAAAAAGGAGGTCATTGTCCCACTGTACTCATCCCTCATTAGACCCATTATAGAATAAAATGCCCCATTTGGTATGTAGCTCTCAAAACATCCGCAACAACTGGAAAGGCTGCAGAAATAACTCACTAAAAGAATCACAGGCCTAAAGCAGATGCCGTATGCTGACAGTGTAAAAAAACTCCACCTATACTCTGTTGCATATCATCTACTCAGAGGTGATATCTGCTTAACATACAAGGCCATGTCAAACCCAGAGCTGTTGGACATGTTACACTTAAAGAAATCCCAATCCCTCAGAGCCACATGCTCCAGGGATCTAAATCTTGTCATCAGAATGGACAAAGCATGCTGGAGGGATAGTTTCCTGACCCAGAGACTCCCCAGACTCTGGAATAGACTGTCCATACATGTCAAGCAGAGCGCCTCTTTGGCCCTCTTCAAAAGGAACCTTGATGATTGGATGGGAGATAGGAAATTCACCCCAGGGATCATGTTAGTCACCCTGCTAGACAGGGGTCCAGGGAAGTAAATACTGTGGGAAGAAATAGCCAGGGAATTGTTATGGCTAGGCTTGTATAGGCCCTAGGGCCAATGGCCTTGTACCAACCTATGAACCTATGAACAACAAATTGGCTGATGGATGCCTGGGAACTGTCCTATGTTGCAAGGTTTACCAGGAATTCTTCTGTGGCTGAGAGAGGTTGTTCTGATGCAGACGTCTGATGCAGACCCACCACCAGTGAGCTGATGATCCCTGGTCACATCAGCTGCACGTCTCCATGCTAAATTTGTCATATCCATGGCACTATGTCATACCTGCTCATATGATAGATTCTGGTGAACCATGGCATTGATCTTAGGCACCAGTTCATCCCACAGAGCTGCACGCTCTGACCTATTTGCCTTCCCTCTGGACAGCAGGACCTGGTAATGTTGGCACAAAGCCTCAGTGATGATGTTTTCTGCCTAAGTAAATGGTAACCTGTGACATGCACGCATAATATTTCCTGCAATACAAATAGATGATAGCACATGTCAGGATAACATACATAGGAGTACAGTAAGTAGAGATATAGCACTAAAGGAAGGTTATCAGTATTCACCTCTTAATTTCACATCTCATGTTCAATAGTGTGCCAAACATACAAAGGGTGTGGACGTAACTAGGATAGTAACAATAGTGACCTATTCTTTTTGTGCCATGACAGATATGATCACACACCCAACCCAGGAGTCCATTGCAGTGTGTCACATAGCAAGAACAATTGCCCCCATATAATATGTATAAACAACAGTGCCAACAAAATAGCAATGTACTGTTGCAACTGCTATCAAAGGAAGTAGCCAGGAGACCTATGTATCTAGTAATCATAAATCATTATACCCTTGCTGTACTGTACATCCTCTGTACGTGTAACACGGCTGTAGATCAATGCCATGTCATCAGTACAATTCTAACAAAGGCTTACTGATGTAATTCCCATTCTCCCTAGGTATATTCAAACATATGCATCATGTTGGAAACAATATGGTTACATACCTGGTGGAGCACAATACTCATCTGTTGAAAGATACTGCTATACAAGTAATGTGACAATGAGTTAGACATACAAAATAACTGTCATACACACTGGTTTCCCTAGCTAGAAGTTTCCCTTTTTAAGATGGTGCTCATCAACAAGTGACTGCTTCTGAACCAGTTTGTTCAGAAATGCTGCATTCAGCCTACACAGCTGATTTGCAGTATAATCAGCCAATCCCGTACAACTACTCAACAAGATATAATGCCTCAATGTGGATTCCATCCCCTTTCTCATTTGTTGGGGTGGAAATTAGTGGGGTAAAGATACAACATCAGCACAAAGAGAATGTAGCAGTTACTTTTTACATACCGATGTGTGTGCTACAGGCTGAAGCTGCTGGTGCTGCTGCAGGCAATAGGCATAGACAGAGAGGCTGACGATTGTGCAGGACAACAACACTAAAGTGTAACTGTGGGTCCTGTGGCAGCTTTGATAAACAGACAGAGCCATATTGAGGAACTCATTCACTGGAAATTAAGTTATGTGCTTAAGGCAAGTATGTTAGAAAGATATTATTAAAACAGTAAAAGGTAGAAAGTTTGGTGTGGCCTAGAATAAGGTAGGTGTTATATTAACCATCATGTCAACCAGCTGAACAACTGCCAAGTCATGTGTTATGTCATAGTAGTCATCTGGAACATGTGTTTTGGCAACTCTTGCTTCTAGCACGGCTTCCATATATGTATGTTACTTGTGCAGCTGTGGTTGTCCCTAATATCACTAGCAGATCATTATGTACTGCAGTCTGATATTACTCGGCCACATTTGAATTACATACTTCAAAATCCTCTAGGGACTCATGCTAATGCATAACCTGCCATTCTATGTACTTTTTAGGCTTCTAATAGGAATAGTTGAAATTAGGTCCTATCTGTAGGCCTTTGACTTTCATTATTTAGAAGCAGCATTGCATTTGTACTGCTTTGGGTGGATAAATACGTGATGAGGCAGTCATATATATCACAATTTATAATGGGTATCTACACATACATGTATTTTAAATGCTAGGCACAGCTGTATTTGAACCCTGGACCATGTGGACCAAACATTAATGTTTGCAAACCATTTAACAGATTGAGCTATATAATCACTGTTATAGTAGGTGCATTTTTACGTTGTACATATATTTGCACACTTACCTGCTGTTACATACCTCACTTACATCGATTAGTATATGTATGGCTTTATAGTGATGTATATATCTACCAGAGTCCCAGCTAAATTCATATTTTTCCATTAATTTTTTTACAGATTTGCTGCATGATGTGGCTGCAATATTAATGATAAGAAAATGACAATTATTATGTTTTGCTTAAAATACCTGTGCTAATTAACTGGCTGTGCAGCTTGGCAGGTTAATGTTCTGTTGTTCAAGTGAATGGTACTTGGTCCAAAACAGGCCATAGGTGTACATTTTGAATATAATTATTATGCTTTCCAATATATATACTAATACACCTCCATTTAACATAGCTTAGAGATGCTGAGCATAGTGCAGCATCAAGCAATAATTCTTTAAAGTAAAGAAAATTGGGGAGATAGGACAGTGGCAAAATGGGGGTGCAAGCAGGGGAAAAACATAGAGAAAGGCAGGTAGGAATGTTCAGGAAGGGTGTGGAAAAGAACAATAGGTATCCATTTCTTCAACAGCAACAACTGTGCACTTGCAAGGATTTTTAGCTAAATTTCAACTATTACCCCAGAGAGAGGGGAAGCAACAATATAAGTGTGCTGTCAAGCCAATTGAACCAAATTGTGTCCAGCTGACATGTGTGCCAAATGGCATTTGTTTGGGGACAGGTGCCCATTTTTATGTATTTTATTTTATTTATTTTTTGTCAAGGAGATCATAGAATGTTGGTGAAGAGACATAGGTATGTGTGGGGAATATAAATTGGGAAGGTGAGGAAACATTTCTAAACAGACAAGACAGCAGACAGGGTTGGTGTGGGACACAAGAGGGCGTGAACACCTTGGTTGGAGAGGGTGTTGTCAAATCCGTGTCCCATGAATGTCAGACAAGATAGCAGTGTGACTCAAGTCCTCACCCATGAAACTATCAGCACTGCACACTGTTCCTGTGGAGGCAGTGGGCATTGCTGGTGCCTGGGGATAGATTGCCCCACCAGGATGGACAGCATGCTCTCCAGCTGGCATAGGCATGCACCAACTATTTGATGCACAAACCTATGCACCATGCCTGGCATTTGATCACTGGTGACAAACACATTCCCTCCACCTCCATTCCCAGATGGGGGCATACTCTCAGCCTGTGGAGCAGAGCTACCTGATGGAGCAGGCATTGCAAGGGCAGTAGAAGGGGTGCCACCAAGCTTTGTCCGAGATATGCTTGGCAGTAGTGCCTCGGCCAGGGGAGTCAAGGTAGGTGGATCACCAGGAACCCGCCTACCTTGTCAAGCTGTGGCAAATAAAATAGAAACATAAAGGAAAAATAAACATAACCCAGTAAAATATATTTAATAACATAAGAAAACAATAATGACTAATAGAAACAAATTGAAAATAATATAATGAGGAACACAACAATAAATAATGTAAATGAAAGTTTTTTTTAATGGCAAAGCAATATTAAATTATATATAATGCAAACATAAGAGGTAATAACAAATAATATGATAATAGCAAATAATAACAGAAAATATACTGATTAAATAAATAAAAGAAGAGAAGGGATGGGGTGAGAGAAAAAAGAAGAACATTAGTAGTTTGACAGATAATATACCCAAACAGACTACAACTACATATTATTAGATATGTTATATTTCACTTGTGAGACCAATGACTGCTATGACATTTATTATTTGAAATACTACACTGTTCCTTACACACACGGTATCATTCAGATCGTATCACACCCAGCAACTATTCAATGTTGCTTATATTGTATATATGATGTTCCATATACATACCTCTCATCCTGCTAGTATGGGAAATTATGGGCCAAGCCATACATAATGGTGGTACAAAGACACGACAACAGAGAACATTTTTACATTGCAATAGTAGTGACATGTTTTGATAACAGATTTCCCATTAAATTGCATTTTGAATTATGTTATATATCTGCAAATCAGAGAACTGACAATTTTTTTTCTGACATTGATATTCAGCAATGTGTCAGAGACTGGCCAGTAAAACAAGATCATATACCAAGCCGACTAGATATATGCGGCAATTTTCAGTATATTTTGCAAAAATCATGACAGTTGAGAGCTATGTCAGTGTACACTTATTACATGACATTTGGACATTCATGGCACAGGTCTAGGGGTGTGCACTTTACATGCAAGCATGGTTATGTTTTATTGATAAAATGTTAACACAGTATTGAAAACTGCACAATTTCACAGCTGGCTGGTTGGGGATTAAAACTCACAAGCAGTGACTACAGGAATACCAAAGATTGTATTTGAATAAAAAAAATATCAGTACACTGCCTCCTTTTTACACTTTATTGATTCACATTGTTTCAAATCTTGCATTTACACACATGTACAGCTGTCTAGGACTTCGGTTAACTTACATGTTTCCCCTATTTATTTATTGACTGCAATCTACAGCATATTTCAGACAATGAGAAGACCACAACATTGACTCTTACTCTGGGTTTTCCACAACATTTATTGATGAAATGCTAAAACACTGTTGAAAAATGCACAATTTCTCAGTTGGCTGGTGTGGGATTAGAACCCAGAAGCAGTGACCACAGTAATACTGGACATTTTATTTTTAAACATAAATTATCAGAGCACCATCCCCTTTTACACTTTATTGATTCATGTTTTAAATATTGCATTTATACACATGGATAGATGTCTAGGGCTTCTGTTAACTTGCATGTGTCTCCTACTCAGTTATTGACTGTAATCTACAGCTTATGTCAGACAGCAAGCCTAACACAACATTGACTCTAAATCTGGGCATTCCAGAACATTAACTAATGGTTGGAAGCTATGCTACACCGTACTGCATGCTTACTTACTTTAACTTGCTTTACCAGTTCAGATATGCACTGACACATTAATGAAAGTCTATGATATCCCAGGTATTTCACACATGACTGTTAAAACTGCAATATCGGTATTTACTTTATTTTATTATTAAAGTATGCATTAATTTATTACATAGATTCATAGGTTCATAGGTTGGTACTAGGCTATCAGCCCTAGGGCGTATACAAGCCTAGCCATAACAATTCCCTGGCTATTTCTTCCCACACTATTTACTTCCTGGATCCCTGTCTAGTAGGGCGACTGAAGTGATCCCCAGGGTGAATTTCCTTTCTCCCATCCAATTGTCAAGGTTCCTTTTGAAGAGGGCCAAAGAGGAGCTCTGCTTGACATGTATGGGCAGTCTATTTCAGAGTCTGGGGAGTCTCTTTGTCAGAAACCTATCCCTCCAGCATGTTTTGTTCATTGTGATGACAAGGTTTAGATCCCTGGAGCATGTGGCTCTGAGGGATTGGGATTTCTTTAAGTGTAGCATGTCCAACAGCTCTGGGTTTGATATGGCCTTGTATGTTAAGCAGAGATCGCCTATGAGTAGACGATATGTGACAGTATAGCTGGAGTTTTTTAAGGCAGTCAGCATAGGGCATCTGTGTTAGGCCTGTGATTCTTTTAGTGAGGTATTTCTGTGGCCTTTCCAGTTGTTGCAGGTGTCTTGAGAGGTACATACCAAATGGGGCATTGTATTCTATAATGGGTCTAATGAGGGATGAGTACAGTGGGACAATGACCTCCTTTATTCTGGATGAAAAGCCCTTAGTGATGAGGTGTGCCACATAGAAGGATTTCCTGACTGTTGTGGCGATGTGGTTATCAAAGATGAGACCACTGTCCACATTATTGATTTTCTTACATAGCACACGCATGCCTCAGCCTGGCCAAATGCCTTGCATGGGGCCGCAAGTCACAAGCCCTCTCTTTTGCAGCTGTGGTAGGAGAAGGAAACCATTATGCATACAAGTTTTGCACAGTTTCAGCTTATATATTTATAAATTACTAGAGAACATATTTACATATCTGTGGGATGTCCCCTGCCTGTCCCTCTTGGATCCACTGATCCAAGGTTCCCTTCTTCCTTTGAGTGAAGTAGTCAAAATGGTGATGACACTGCTCAGCAATGTGGGGGATACCAGTTGCAATGGTCAGGTCCCAGACCAAACTATGCCAGGCCTTAAACTTACACTTTGATCCCTGATAGTTGCCTTACAGCAGCTGTGGTTTTTAGTGCTCTACCTGGAGTCCAATGAAAAACCTAGACTCCTGCACTCCCCACTGTTGTGCCCTAAAGCGGTCAGACTCCAGGGAATAATGTGATATTCCCATCTATTGCCCTTTAAATAGACTGCATTCCCACCATTGTGTGTCATACTGTAACTTTCAAAAATGCGCTGTTGCTTAACAATCATGCAAACTCGCACAATCCATGTTTAAGCAAAGTTTAGCAATGCACAAATAGGAAAAGACCATTGACTATGTTTAAGCTAAGTTAGCGTCATGCACCTTTTCTAAATTTAAAGTAAATAAATGTTTCAGTCACCTGACATAGTTTCACAGCAGTATATGTAAAATGTATTACTGCCCAGGACTTGTCCTTGGGACTTACTACACTGTAGGTCATGACTCAACCTATCTAACCACTAAGAGATTGAAGGGAACTCATATATCTTCAGATATACTGTGAATGTGCCTGTAAGTGTAGTGAAACTTTGCTGCTTAGGTTTGTTGGATGCTAAGCACTGCAGAACTTACAACAATTAACACATCCTGTTTCTATTGTTAGCTGTCTAGCGTATGTCTAATGCATAAGTGTGCAGCACTAAACATAGTTAAATAACACTGTGCACCTTGCAAACAAGCACAAAAAATAAAAAAAAATAGAAATTGAATGCATCCAGTTTCTGTTTTTAGATGTCTGGCATATGTCTGCTGTATGGCTGTGCAGAGCTAAGCATAGCTAAATAATGTAATGCATCATGCAAACAAGTACAAAAAGGTAAAAAATAAATAAAATAAATCCAACTTAGTGAAGTAAAATGTGTTGTAAACCTTTCCGTCAAGATTAACTGGCTGAAAGGTATGTGGGTGTGCCGTCTGTCTTACATGGATTCAATATCCATGTTGTTCTAACCTCCCTTAGGTGTGCACCATAATTAATATGCATTGCATGCTGCCAAGGGTGAATTGTGGCCATGTACCTGGATAGATTCCATGCAGGCTCTACAGGGAGCCTACAGGAGCTTAATCAAATCCTGCTGTTTGTGTAATATGCTTAATGCTTCTTTAGGTAGTAACTTGTAGAGTTCTGATATAATTCCATCATTATGTGGTACCTTGTTAGGTTTTAATTTGTTAATTTGTGTTTGAATTTCAGACATTGAGACAGGTTTATCAATTAATTTCACTTAGTCATCAGATAATTTTTTTTGGACATATATATTTTTTGTAAAAGTTTTGATTATCACTTCTGAGTCTGTTATATTATATTGATTGATTTTATTGTAATAATTTCAAAATTCTTTAAAAATATCTTCTATTTCTGTCACTTTCCCTTTTCTCTTATGTGAATAAATCTCCTTTATATGGTTATACTTACTAAGTAGTCTTGTTCTGTTAGCTAACTTATGCAAAAATTTGGGTTAATAGAGAAATTAATTATCTTAACATTTTCTAGATTAATCTTAGTTTTATGATTTCAAATTTCCAGATAACTATTATGTAGATTATTAATCTCTTCTATGTTATTGTTGTTACCCGTCTGAGTTTCCACTTTTAATTTGTCAAGTTTTTCTTGTATCTCGAACAGTTCTTTGTCACATTGTTTTTTTTTTTTTCTTTATTGATAGCCAATTTGTTACTCTACCAAAAAGATATGTTTTAGTGCATCCCATAGATATATTTCTGAAATATCTCCTGTATTGTTAATTTCTATAAAAGAAAGAATTTCTTTAATAAAAAGTCCTTAAAATCCTTTAAGCAAGTTAGCAAGTTATGTATGCTGGTATCCTACTGATCCTAATGTTATTGTTATATTTAAAAAACACAGCTTAAAAGTGACTGCATTGTGATCTGAAAGTGGGCAAGGTACCGCTTTAGCTTTGCCTAGTTTATCTATCAACTCACTGGAGAGACGTACTCTGCCAGTTCTGGATTGTGTTCTATGTCTGTGTGAGTAATGAGTAAAGAAAAGTGATTCTGAATCTAAGAAATCATTTATGTCCCTAAAGTGAAATATTTCAGTGAACCTTAACAGTATATTTGCTGATGCCTCTATTTTCAATTTACCTGTTGTATTAGTATCCTTTGGTGGCTCTGTAAAATTAAAAGCTTCTGCTAATATGATGCTGCCTTTTGAAATTTGAATTACTTGTTATAGAAGTTGTTCAACAGCTTTAATTCCTATTCCAGGAATCCAGTATAAATTAATAAAGGATAATATTATCTTATTATATTCTAGGGTAACAGAACAAAGCATATGTTTATCATCCATATATGTGACAATGATTTTAGGCATAGGCAAATAATTTTTCCATAATATAGCAACTCCTCTTGTTTATTATATTGTGAACTATATATAATGCTTAGTACTAAGTCTGTCTTTATCTTCTGTCCATAAGTGTGTTTCTTGTAAAAAAAAAAATAACTTGAGAGTTAAATAACTTCAAATATTTATTTAAACTACTCCCTTGCAACTGTTATTCAAGCCAATAACATTTATGAAAATAAAATTAATAAATGTAATTTGTCATACAGGTCAATAGTATAGATGTAACTCTCTTAAAATTAACTCCATGGACCCAGTACAATATCTCGTCTTTGTTAACGAACTGCTTATTAATAGTCATACTGACATTAATACTTACAAGTTTAGTTAGATACATAATAATTGTTATTGTAGACACCAACAAAAAACAAAAATCTTTTAATGTAACTAAGCACTTACTTTTAAAATCCTTCAAATCACATGCACTTTAACATTCCTGCTTGAATAGTCTAATCATCCAAGCAAACCCACCCATCTACTATTCTAAAAAGCCCAAACCCCTCATCTTCAATTAAACAAAATTGTTATTAACAGCAAAGTGAAAACAAGTCAGTATCCTTCAGAACTGGTATATATGTGCGAAAAATAAGAGAAGTATTATATGTCTGAAAATTGCTGTTTAACTTATATATTTCTCATTTTTAAATGTTCATTAAAACACTAAGAAATAAATACAATTTCTTATTATTGTACAATAACTATATATAATCTTGAATCTGATCTACTGTCATCTTGAAAAGGTGAGAAACTGTTGTACTGCAGTTAAAGATTTCTATTATGTGCCTCACAAAAATATCAATTTCCTTCCCAAATCATCTGTTTTCATTCAGTGAAAATATAATAATAGATAAATAGATGTCATGAAACATTTAAACAAAAATGTATTGCCATTTGTGCTCAGCAGTTTACTATAATAAACTAACACATCCTATGTTATACCTATTAAATAAAGGGGGGAATATAATAAAGCCTACATGGTCTTTTGTATGATGTAGGCATCGTGCCACACTGCTTACAAGAAAGTAAGCAGGTTTTAGATTCAGTAAACACTGCTGGGCAGTGCACATGCACGTGCCAACATGGGAAGTTCCATGGCATGCAAATCACCTCATAGGCAGGTGAATCTCATGCAAGTGAGGCAGGTAGAGTGATCCAGCAAGCAGATTGGAAGATCTGCAGACCATGTGTGAGTGTCCATAGTGTACACAGAAAAATTCAGTGTACAGGAATGTAGACAGACAAAAGGGGCCATAAAAATGTTGATATATATGGACAGAAATGGCATACCACATACAGATATGAGCAAAACTATCCTCCTCATGTCTGAAAATGAAAGGAAATAAGTTAAATTAAATGTATTTATTTTTAATAATCTGGGCATGTTTGCACGGGGTGCCACACTGCACAAACATGCTTTATAAAGAAAACAAAATTAATATTATGTGACAGAAATGTATTATAGAACCCTGTGTGGAGTATCTGCAATGGTGCATTGGTGCTGTTGCTAATGTGGAAGGGCTTTGAAGTATGTAGTTTCCATGTTGTGAGCATGAATCTCTATGCAAATGAGGTGAAGTTACTGAATAGCATAAAGGGGTAATCGTGTCCACATATCACCTCCGTGTAGGCCGAGAACTATGTTGGTGTTTACAGAGAAGGTAGCTGACATCTGGGGAGGGCATGTCTAATAACTTCTAAGCTTATTTCAGCTTAGCTGTGCCTGTTTGCATGGCTCACTGCCATATTGAGCATGTGCTTTCAGGGTGGTGTGTGCACTGACAGCTAAGCTTTATTTATCTGCGGGCCATGTATTTGCATGGCATACCGCAGTGCTGAGTGTATCTAAAAGCCAATGACAAATTAATTAGTTTTGAGCCCTGTTTAAATTAAACTAGGACCATTAAATGATGTGAATGATATACTAGGCAGGTGCAATGTATCATAGGTAGTGGAGCAGCAACTACAGCAGAGCACTATAAAGTTTGCATACACTCTACAATCTGTTTTCCCCCATATTCTGCATTGTTGGAGTACAGACTTGGGAATTTTAACTTAAATAATGCTAGGGGCGGCTGCAGGTCTGCTACACCTGTATGTGCTAGATGCTGAAGTCAGTCCTACTATTAGTGCTGATAATAGGCCTAAACAGATAGGGAAAAAAGTGTTCAGGCCCAGAGTAACCTTCCAGGAGCTACATTTGCTGGAGATTGTACTGCACTACAAGGTGGACAGGGACATACTACAAGAACTCACTGTGCTCTGCCGACCTCAAGTCAGACCCAGAGCCAACAGAGGGGAACCCACCTAGTGGAAACAAAGGTATGTGTAGTGCTTAGGATACTAGCTACATGTACCTTACAAAGACCAACTGGGGACATGATGGGGGTCTCTCAGGCATCAGCATCCAGGGTACTCCGCCAGTTTCTGGATAACATGCTACCATATGCCAGTGAGAACATTTCTTTTCCCCTCTCCCCTGAGACATGGGCCAACAATATGCAACACTTCTACTGTGTAGCACACTACACTGAGTTACTGGATGCCATATATTGCACTCATGTACACATCAAGTCACCACCTGGTGAGGAGGGTAGAATCTATGTCAACTGCAAGGGGTACCACTGCATCAACTGTCAGGTCGTGTGCAATGCCCAGTGCATTATCATGAATGTGTGTGCCGGCAGCCCTGGCAGTTATCACAAGGGGATTCACACTATTTAATGAATGGCCATTTCACCAAAAGTGAAATGGGCGAGCACACTTTTGCGAAAGTGCTTTTCACTGAAAACGTACTTTCACGAAAGTGTGCTAAAAAAGATAAATATGTGGGTAAATTGGCTGTTGCTGAGATGGTAGCACAGTGGGGATAAGGGAATATTCCCTTTTTCCCATTGTAGTGCTGTCTTGGTGTGAGAATATAAAAGTAGGGGGTGTGGGGGGCACATCCCCCCATATGGGGGTGCAGGGGGGGCTTGCTCCCCTGCGTAAACATGAGTACTGTGTTTTTTTTTTTAATTTTGTTGTTTTATCATTTTTTTTGCACACTTTAGTGAAAGTGCTTTTTCAGTGAAAAGCACTTTTGCTAAAGAGTGTTTGGTGGTTTACGTTTCGTGGAAATGGGATTTTGTGCAATAGTCCTAGATCCATCACAAATCCCATATCTGGCGCGTATCACAGCTGTACTAGATGTCTGCTTTAGGGGGGGCATCCCACATGGCCATTTACTGGGGGATGCTGGCTACGCACTGCAATCATGGATGATGACACCCATCAAAAATGCACACACACCCATGGAAGAACACCATAATAAGGCATATGCACAAACTAAGAACATCACAGAGCATGTGTCTGGGCTTCTAACGTCATGATTCCTGTGCCTCGATATATCTTGTAGGGCCCTGCAGTACACTCCAACTACATGTGCACAGATATTCACAGAATGCGCCATGCTACAATGTATGATCCTGTGGAAACAGTTGTAGCAGGATCAGCAAAGGGAAGTGATACATAGCCCCTCACCAGTGCCTAGGTCACCACAGCCACAGTCACAGGAGGAGTCAGAGGACGAATCCCCTGATGATGTCCCTGTAGGCAGATGTAAGCATGCCCAGTATGCCCTGGCTTTGTTGAAAAGACAACACTTAGTACACTCACTGACAACCTAGGGCCCTAGGGACTGACACCTTACTTCTACTCACATACATATAGTAAAATTGTTAATGCAAGGCAACCCACGCAACCTGTACCTATCCATGAATTGGCTGTGTACTGCTTGCATCACACAGAGTCAGCCCTGAACTACAGTTCTGTCAATTGCTGCATTGACATGGTAAGTCTCTAACCTGCACACTGCTTGTCAGGATAAATATAATATGATATCTTATGTATGGATCTGCTGCATTTATGCAAGGAAATATAGTGGGCAACTGGACAACAGTAACAACCACAATGGACTGCTGATAACCAGTCCAATATTATGTGTCCTGTAATAATCACTAGGCCTCATGGTTGGAATATACACTACATCAGTCAAGGGAGATATTAAACAGTGGAGGCACATGATATTTGGACTGCTATCTATCCCAGAAGATCATGTGCATTTGTTCCCACACCCCCAATGCAGCAGTGTTCCCATATAACTGCTTTTGCAGTAAGTCAGCAATGGTATATCAGCAGACCAGGCAATCTCAGGGCTGTAACACAGTACTCACATTGTATGTTCCATGTAAAGCAAAAATAAAATACATATTTATGCTGTTGAATGTGAGATGAATGACTCCTCTCTGTTTGGCAGCCTGTGTGGCTCAGTGGATAAGGGAAGTTAGCATGAGTGATGGTGTTGATGGTTCTAATCTGGAAGTACTCATATCTTTTGCACATGAGATATTATTATGTCATTGTTTTCAGAGACTGTCAGTCTGTGTGCGGTGTAATATTATGAACCTCAGTCATGTATTAAGTACAGCAGACAGCTGGGGAATGCCATGGACATTTTGAGTGAAGCACAGTACTGCAGAAACATGGACAGATGTCAATGTGTATAACATAACTCTCAACCTCTTACTGCAAGAAATCTGGACAATGCACAACAAAACAGGGGAGACAAAGGCCCACAATTAGGGGCATATTTTAAATACTACTCTCATAAACTTAAAGAGTTGCTAGAATCACAGGGTGTGTTTCAACAGACATTTTTATGAAGGATTTGAAGTCAGAAATTCAAATATATGTCATTAGTTAGTGACATCAATCCTCAGCTTATCCAAGTGATTTACCAGAAAAACACAAATTTTATGATGAACAGTCCAAAATTATGAGCCAAAACTCTGGACATTTTGAGAAACACTGGACAGTTGAGAGGTATGGTCTGTAACACACAAAATCCTGAATTGGAGTACAGGTAGGTGTGGCCTGAAGTCAGATTACAAGTACTGACAGTCCTACTGTACATGCCCAAACACTTAGTTAAAATGAGTGCAATTCTTTTGCCCCATCATCAAAATGACCTGCTATGTATGGATATGTCTATACATACATATATATATATATATATATATATATATATATATATATATATATACACACACACACACACACACACACACACACACACACACACACACACACACACACACACACACATACATATATCCATCTGTCACTATCTCTCTCTCTCACATATTTAGTATATTTATCGCTATGTAGTGTCATCTATATATATATATATATATATATATATATATATATATATATATATATTTATTGCTATGTATATCACAATAATACATAGATTCTCCCCATATATTTATATAACACATATATATGTCATACACACACAACTACATTTATATATACATCCCTGTTAACTCATTAACCCCGAGTACCTTCTCATGGCACCTGTGTGCTTAACACCGAGCGCGCCATGAGAAGATACTAATTTCAAGCTGTTACCTCCGAGTGCCTACCTGAATCACGAGAAATTGTAGTTCACATTTATAGTTGAGCCTAATGTAAAACACTGAAATCATAACTGGACATGTAAGTTACATTATATAGTTACGATTCAGTGTGTTTTTACATTAAGTTCACATTAAAGTTTTACTACAAATTCCATGTAAAAGGTTCTTGATAAAGCAAGTGGTGGCAGCCAATCGGATTCTTGCAATCTGAGCCACCACTTGCGTACCAGCTCTACCCCAACCTAATTTTTTTTGTTTTATCCAAATAAATAGAGGGTCCAGCAACAGGTATTTATTTTCTTTTTGATAATATTTGGAGACTTTACCTGCTACTGGATCCCTCTATTTTATTTGGGCATGCACGTTTCTACACTACAAGGAGTTCCTGTTCAGTTTTGGCCAAGAACTGCCGTTTTTTTTTTTTTTTCCCCTTATGGTAAGCTGTTATCTTTTTTTCCTTCAACATGTAATACTGCCTCTGAAGACTTTCCAAGGCCCCACCAACTCTGAATGCCATCATGTTCTGTCTTTTGAAGTGAATTACAGAGGCACATGTGTCTTTTGGCTTTTCCCAGTTAGGGGTCGCCACAGCGGAACTCCGATCCGCTAATGATTGGCAGTAGATTTTTATGTGCCAAGTTGCCAGCTCTGACGCACAACCTTCAATGAAGGTACGCTCATTCATGCATGACTCCACACAGAAGACGCTTTAGCTGAGAATCGAACAGGACGTCTTACTGTGAGGTGACAATGCTACTGCAGCACCACCACCGTGATAATAAATTACTGAGGCACATATTAAATGGAAAACCCCAAAAGCCAAAATACAAGTGAACTGCACCACCATGATGGTTGTCCAATCATTTTTGAGTTGAGCACTAACCCAAAATTGACAGCAGAGCAGATCGTAAGTAAAAGGACTGAGAGAACAAAGACCACCAGCTCCTGCTGGCTCTCCTGTAGAATCCCACGTGCCATATAGTAAATGCAGGACACAATTCCTATTAGCTGAATCAATGAGAAGGCAAAATTCTCGTCGCTGTTTTTACCATGCTCATTCTGCTTTGAAAGTATCCAAATGATCATTGACAAAAGCACCAACAAAGAAAGAATTGCTAAGCAGTAGTAAACTTTCAAAGGAATTGTTAATGCAAACCATGACTTTATTGGACCACAGAGTGTATGAATGAGCTTGTGATGTCTTGGCTTCAGGTTTGGTAGTGGCACATATTTAGAATTTGAGGCACTTCAGCCATCCATAATGTTGCTAAACTAAACCGTTAACTTCTTCAACATATGTATCAATACTTTATCAGGCGACTGAGTAAAAGAAGTTATTCAACTTCTTATAAACGCAATTACTACAACGACAAAGTAAAGAGAGGCACAGCTCTTTTTTTCCTTCCCAGGCTTGGAGTAGCTAGCCCTGTAAGTAGTAATAGTAACTGCTGTGTCATAATAAAATAACTTGCCCTAAAGCTTGTTTGCTTGTTTACAAAAAGTGGGATTGTCCAAAAGCCGTTAAAAGTCTAGACTAGCTTTATACACTTTATTTGGGAGATTATCTAATGTTGCTTGGGGATGTAGAGTTTGTACAGTGACCACCGCTGTGTGTTTATTAATGTGCCAGAAATCTGCGGTCAAATGCACTGACCCATCCCCTTTTACAATCATCCTAATGGGTGAATTATAGGGAGATAGGGAGAGGTCTCTTCCTGCAGGATGCCTTGCTGTAACTGTGAAAAGATGGCCTGCCTCAAATACAGTTTAAAGTAGGATTGAAAAGGGTATTATTTTGGCAGTTTTGGGGTGCCTAGCACTAGCATAGGAATTGGGGAGCCTCAAGGTCTGCCCCAGCATGAGTTTTATAAAGCTGAATTGTATCCTTGAGTTCCAGTTGGTCAGCCAAGGTGCTGATTTCTTCTGGATGCGCTTTCCGGAACTCCTTAGAGAATGCCAAGTGGACCCAAGAGGCAGGGCACCTTGGAATATATTCTGTGATATATTGAGTATATATTTTCAAAAACCATCAAGAATCTTAGCGCACTCACCCTTTCGTGCCTAGTATGGTCATCCACCCTCTTGACATGAGGAACAATAAAAGAATCCAATCTTGCTGTTGGTGAGTGGCTTATTTATATATTTTCATCCCTGATTGAGATGGGAGAACCTACAGTTGTATATGCATGTTATGAGTCAGACATTTATGTGTAATGTGACTCCTTGAATCAGTACTGGATGCCTGCTAGCTTCAGGCCTTCGGATTTGATTCGGAGAGCCATTTTCTAACACACTGCATGTCCTGACATTGCCGAAGATAACACTTAACCTTGCAGAATAAGGTAGCTCAGCAGGGGCAGCAAAACTGTCTTAAGTTTAGTAGAAATCATTTGTTCTTTCATTCATAAACGCTGAATGAAAAAATGAATGAAATGTGCTTGTTGTGGTATTTATCGGCATTTGAAGCACGGAGCTTCTCTAGCCTCGTTGGCGTGGACCTAGTTACTTGATACTTCCCATTTTAAGCTGAATTCCATTTATGTGACAAAATAAGCAACCAGTGTTGATGGGAAGTCTGTCTAGGGGTTTGGTTACTTTTTCAAAGAAGCTAACAAGATAAAGAAGACATAATTGAACTGTGAAGAGGCTAGATTCGACAGAGCTTGTATCTCCATGTTGATTAGTTCTACAGTAATAATTTCATGACTTTACAGATAAGGCTAGTGAGACTGATGGATGCGGGACAGCAGAGAGACCACCTTTATGGAAGGCGCCAACTGTAGATTTCCTCTGTTCTTCAGATACTTACAAAGTGTAAAGATTTTGTCTGAAAATGTTTGTGAGATGTTTGGCTAGATTATGTATCAGCAAGTAGCCAGCTATGTTGACTGGCCCTCATGGAGATATTTTTTGTTGTTTGTTTGGACAAGTAGGGTGAGACTTAGCCAATATTAATGATGGGGGTGGGACTTTTACCTGACATGGTATGGAAAGAAACCAAGGGTATAGTAGGTAAAGTAAAATTTGACAGGAATTATTAGATAAGATGTTAGCTGTAGATTCTGGGACAGGGTGAATGGTACTTTTTGCAGTGAATTCAGAACATGGCATGTATTATTGTGGACAGTTCCCATTACTAGGGACAACCATGATGCCATTTTTAGCTGAAAGCTCAGGTTAGCACTTTTCACATTAATACATGGATTTGTGCTTCCTGGCAAGATCAGTGAGGTCTGCCTCCAGTATATGAATGCATCTCTCCCAGAAGGATTTTGTATTGGATAATAATTGTCAGTAAACATATGCGATGCTGCTTCAGGATGGCTAGGGAGGTCAATCTGGCAAGAAACCAGAATTAACAGCCTGTGTCTCTATAAGAGCGTGTACTTAGGTTGGGGGGGGGAAGAAAAAAATGCAAACTACTCCAGATAGCTACCTGCCTGGCAATAGTTCTTGGTTGGCCGTTGCCTGGTAGGAAGCGAATAGGCTGATTACCTGAGAGAGAGTCTGATGGTCAGCAGACTGTTGGAGGAAAAAACTTGGAAAAAATGGTAGTGATTAGCCACCAGCACATTTAAATCACACTACTAACAAGCATGACATGTCTATAGCAACAGTTTCCTCAGTGTGTGTGTGTGTGTGTGTGTGTGTGTGTGTGTGTGTGTGTGTGTGTGTGTGTGTGTGTGTGTGTGTGTGTGTGTGTGTGTGTGTGTGTGTGTGTGTGTGTGTGTGTGTGGGGGGGTTTGCGTGGCTGAAACAGAATAAATTAAATATTTCAGGAAAGAAGCAAAGACTGAATTTTGTTTCTGTTGTAGACACTTGCAAATACCACACATTCTCTAGGGATAGGAGCTTTGTACTGTCTTGAATAACTTTGACAGAAGCTGCTGGTGAAACTTCAAAATACAAACAACTTTACTAGAAGTATGCAAAGCATCTGAAGATTCAAAAACACATTAGGTTGTCTGGATGACATTTCAGCAGAGTGCATAGCCTTGCCTTCTGAACATCACTGAAAAACAAGTATCTGTTATAGGTTATAGGTTGAAGGATTAGAGCGATATGCGTGCTACGAACTACAATATGAAAAATCCTGGCAACTATCTTTTGTAGTTTTCAAGGTTTTCTGTTTTATGATGGGCAGTTTTCTAACTGTGCCTTTGCCCTTTTGTACTCTGCTGTCAGTGATGTGATACAAGCTTGTATTTGTGAATTTGCTGCAGTTTCATCTACTAATAAAGTAGTATATTTAAAGAATCATTTGTAATAAAAAAACTTAATGAAATGAATTTACTATAAGTACAACTACACTCATATAGGCACAGTTACAGTTGATGGTTAAGGGAGTGCTTCTGCTTCAGTTACTAATCAGGGAAGTGCTTGTACACACTTAGATCGACTGAAGAAGGGATTGTTTGTGGAAAATTTTCAGTGGTTTGTTAGTGGTGTGCTTTTGCTCACCTGGACAGACTACAGACAGGATTGCTGGATGAAATGCTTCACTTGGTGGTCTGGGGAGTGCTTTTGCATTCCCAGACAGACTGCAGAAGGAATCTCTGGAGAAATGTTTAAGGTGGTCATCAGGGGAGTGCTTGTGCACACCTGGACAGACTGTAGAAGGAATCGCTGGGGGAAATGTTCCAGCTGGTGGTCAGGGAACTGCTTGTGCATACCTGGAAAAACAGCACCAGAGACTGATGGGGAAGATCTCTCATTTTTTGCTCAGGAGAGTGCTTGTACACACCTGGATAGACTGCATACAGGATTGCTGCTATAAATGTTTCATTTTGTGGTCAGGGGGTGTAAACCTTGTCTAAAGATTGTCACTATTGAAGTGACACCCGAATCCCATGTGCAAAATGAGAAAAGGGGTTGAGGATAGATGGATGGATGATGGTGCTTGTGCATATGTGAACAGACTGCAAAGATGATCCTTAGGGGGAAGTTTCATTTGATGGTCAGGGGAATGGTTGTGTGTACAATGGAAAGAATACAGAATGGGGCCATTGGGGAAAGTGTTTTATTGTGTGGTCAGGGCAGTGCTTGTGCATACTTGGACAGACTGCAGAAGGAATTACCGGGAAATGTTTAATTTGGTGGTCTGGGAGTTTCAGTGCTTACCTGGGCAGACTGCATATTGGATCGCTAGCAGAAGTGTTTCTTTTGGGGTCAGGGGAGTGCCTGTGCATACCTAGACAGACTTCAGATGGGATCATTGGGGGAAATGTTTTATTTGGTGATCAGAGGATTGCTTGTGCATAGCTGGACAGACTGCAAAGGGGATTGTTGGGAGAAATGTTTCATTTGGTGGGCAGGAGAGTTCTTGTGCATACATGGACAAACTGCAGAATGGATCATTGTGGGAAAGGTTTCATTTGTTGGCCAGGGAAGTACTTATGCATACATGGACAGACTGCAGAAAAGATTGCTGGGGGGAATTTTTAATTTGATGGTCAGGGGAGTACTTGTGCATACCTGGAAAGACTACTGAAGGGTTAGTGAAAGGAATGTTACATGTAGTGTTCAGGGGAGGTCTTATGTATACCTGGACATACTGAAGGGTTAGTGAAGGGAATGTTACATGTAGTGTTCAGGGGAGTTCTTATGTATACCTGGACTACTGAAGGGTTAGTGAAAGGAATGTTACATGTAGTGTTCAGGGGAGTTCTTATGTATACCTGGACATACTAAAGGGTTAGTGAAGGGAATGTTACATGTAGTGTTCAGGGGAGTTCTTATGTATACCTGGACTACTGAAGGGTTAGTGAAGGGAATGTTACATGTAGTGTTCAGGGGATTTCTTATGTATACCTGGACTACTGAAGAGTTAGTGAAGGGAATGTTACATGTAGTGTTCAGGGGAGTTCTTATGTATACCTGGACTACTGAAGGGTTAGTGAAAGGAATGTTACATGTAGTGTTCAGGGGAGTTCTTATATATACCTGGCATACTGAAGGGTTAGTGAAGGGAATGTTACATTTGGTGTTCAGGGGAGTTCTTATATATACCTGGACTACTGAAGGGTTAGTGAAGGGAATGTTACATTTAGTGTTCAGGGGAGTTCTTATGTATACCTGGACATACTTTTGAAGGGATTGTTGTACAAAAGTTTTATTTGCTGGTTAGGGGAGAGGTTGTGCATAGCTGTACAAACTGCTGAAGGTATCACTGGAGGAAATGTTTCATTTGGTGGTCAGGGGAGTTATTACAAACACCTGGACAAACTGCAGACAGGAAATCTGTGGGAAATGTTAATTTGGTGTCAGGACAGTGATTATGCATAACTAGACAGACAGGAATTGCTGGGGGAAATGTTTCATTTAGTGGTCAGAGGAGTGTTTGTGCATACCTGGACACACTGCAAACAGGATCCTTGCAGGAAATGTTTAATTTTGTAGTCAGGGGAGTGGTTGTGCATACAATGGACAGACTACATAAGGGAGTGTGGTGGAAAATGTTTCATTGTATTGTAAGGGGAGTGATTGTGCATACATGGAGAGACTGAAGAAGGGCTCATTGGTAAAAATGTTTAACTTGGTGGTCAGCAGAGTACTTGTGCATACTTGAACATACTGCAAAGGGGCTAATTAGGGGGTCAAGGGGTGCTTCTACACACCTAGACAGATTGCAGACAAGACTGTTGTAGGTCTCTTGGCAGCCTCCATGACCAGTGTTTGTCTTGTCTTTTCATCAATTTTGGAAAGATGTCCAGTTCATTGCAACATCACTGTTGTCCCATAGCTTCTCCACTGTTTGACTGTCTTCACTGTGTTCTATGGTATATCCAATGCTCAGTAAGATATAACTGCTTTACTACTTTGATGTAATTACTCTTGTCTTTATTCTAACATATGGTAATGACTCTGTCTTATATTACACCTGTACAAGGAATATGATGCATGTCTACTCAACAGAAAATGTGATGCAATTTCCATCTGCACATTCGGTGCTCATTTCTGAATTTTTCATTTTGGTGCTTGTATATACCAGGAAATGTTACTGAATGGTTGTTTTGGGGAAATCTTTCATTCTGGTGCCTGTGCATACATTATATTGAAGGGCTCATGTGGGTGAATGCTTCATTTTGATGGTTTAATACTAGCAAATTTTACAGACGTTTTGTCTGGGGAAGCATTTAATTTTGGACATTGTGCATACCTCAGCATTCTACTGAAGGGGCTGCTTGGGTGAAGTGTTCATGCTGGTGGTTGCACATATTAGGAAATGTTACTGAAGTCTTGTTTGTGGAAATGTTTCATTTTCAGTGCAGTTATACCTGGACATAATTATGAGGATGCTGCTTGGGGAAATAATTCATTGTGTATCAGAGAAATGCTTGTGCATACATGGCCTCACTGCTGAAGTGACTGCTGGGCCAATTTGTGTCATTTTGGTGCCGGTGCATACAGAATGGAAACAACTGGAGGGGTTACTGGAGACATATAGAAAGTCAGTCTGCAAATTACATTGGGTTACATCACGTCTGCTTGTATTATTCTAATTGTGATCATACTACCTGAGTGAGATAAAGGTTATCACTAGGTGACTACTGACTGCATGGAGCTACCATATTTTTGTGCATTTCTCCTGGCTTTGTCAGTCATGTGTGGAATTTAGGTGGGACGAAGGCCTCAGTAATAAGTGTTATACTATTTGACTGAATAATTCAGGTCTTCTCCTTACTGATGATACTGAGTCTGTTTTACATAACAGCTGCACAATGTAATATAATGAATGCCTACTCAACAGGTTATGAGCAGCAATCATCACCTGTGTCTCAGCATGCATAACTTTGCAGTAATGAAAGGAAGGTCATTATCACATTAGCAATATGTGCAGTTACAACATAGCAGTTAGTCATTATCACTTTTCGGGGTAAAGACTCAGCTGCTGTCTCTGTTATTTACACAAGTAGAAGTCGTTATCACTTTGATGAATGCACAAGCCAGGTTGTGTTTTTTCTCTGCTTGGAGTCATTGCAAGCAACCCTCCTCATTCTTCATCAACTGCCTACCCTCCTAAATAAACCCCTGATTTGTTTTCTTGCTGTATATATATATATATATATATATATATATATATATATATATATATATATATATATATATATGTATTTGTGCATATGTGTGTATATGAATATATATGGTCACATGCATATATATATATCTATATATATATATATATATATATATATATATATATATATATATATATATATAATTTTGGTGATTGTGCGTATCTCAACATTTTCCTGAAGGGGTCATTTGGGTGAATGTTTCATTTAGGGACATGTGTATAACATGTAGTAATGAATATGTTGGTAGGGGAAATAATTCATTTGTGTACCAGTCAGTAATGGGTGGAAATGGTCAGTCAGCCATGGGTGGAAATTAGGTGGTAGGAGGAACGGCTAAGTAACATCCAAGTGTTATTCAATGTTGACTGAATTATAATGATATAGTATTTCTACTGAATGATAATGAATGCCTCTGCACTCCACTCTAACATGTATTAGAATATGCAAATGCAAAACCTGTGTGTGCGTGTGTGTGTGTGTAGTAGGTATGTACCTCTGCAGCATCACCACTTATGTACCTAATGCAAAGAATTCTGCCACTGTGGCTAGGATGGAAGATTTGGATGGGCTTACCAGGTAATGCATATGATATACATATGTATGGTTCCCCTTCATAATATCAAATTACTGAATGCTCGAAATTCAGTAACTCAAAACTATAAAGTTGTACCAACAAAAATCCTGAAACCCACAAGCATGAAAACAAAAAACCCCGAACATACAGAACACATACACAACACAACACGCACACCATACTACCCACATAACATAAACTACAAGCCCTACACTACATGTATGCAGGGGGGCAACCACCCCTGCACCCCCCACGGGGGGTTGTGCCCACCACACCCCCCTACTTATATATTCTAACTCTGAGATTGCACTAATGCACAAAAAAAACCCACTACACAGACATTTTAACTGCCTTGCACACGCACAAACACATCACACATACATAGACACATTCAGTGCTCACAGTCATACTCCCACCTCCCTATCCTAACCCACACGCACAACTTACAAAACACACACATACACTCACTTACCTTCACTTCCATAAAACATCCCAAATCACACAATTCCCATCCCAAAGCTGACATGCATAAGCACGAATTCGAGATATTTGAATTTGCGCTTATGCAGATTCGCACTTCTGCATTTTCGACTTTACAGTCTTGAGTTACTGAATTTCGAGCATTCAGTAATTCAGGATTGTGAAGGGGAACCATATATATGTAGTCTTCCAATACATCTGTCAAACATCAGTAGTAATCTGTTTGCATTTTCTTTCTTGTGCAGGTTTGTCCACCTTCTGACACTGACATGGCTTCATAACCAGGAGAACAAGTGAGAGTGTGGGCATGTGGCCATTCCTACATTCACTGGGCTGCCAGCCATGCCTCTGAAACTGAAAAACAGTACAACTTCAGCTTCACCACTTCCAGTGTGAAGGTATACTGGATTGCAAGAAGAGGTATGCATTGGAGCGGAGTACTGCAGTTGTTGGAAGAGAAGTCTTCCATCTACCCTGATCCTGACATTTTTGTGCTGCACATTGGAGGGAATGATGTCCTCAGTCAACCACTCAGAAGGCTATGGTTTCAAATCACAGCAATTTTTGAACACCTGCATTGTGGTGGCCAAGTTGTCATTTTGTGTGGTCAGATATAATTCCTCAACAGATATGGAAAACAGAAAGCAGTCAATGGGCAGCTCACAAGGCCAGATGTTTACAGAATGGGTTCACGCATGGCTTAATGCACAGGGTCAGTGGATCTACAATCTGCCATGATAGCATCACTGTGGAAGATGTTTACCTGTTTAGAAAGGATGGCATTCACCTAACTGAGAAGGGCATTGCGTTGTTCTTGACTGACCTCAACAATAGTGTGAGAAGATCTATGCAGGATTGGTAACATGCAGCTTGTGAGAAGAATGGAAAACACCCATGAACAAGTAGGACCAATATGGTAAGTAAAATTCTATTATGAAATGTGTTCTGTAAAATATATTTTTCTGAGTCTGGCAAATATCTGTGATAAGGAGCCGGTGAAGATGCTGAGAAAGAACAACTGTTTCAGGAAAGTGCTACCACCTACAATCTAATATGTCAGGGACCATCCTGCAATACTTCTTTTTTTTTCCTGCTTTTATCAGGCATGTGTAGAGTTTAAATGACAGGAAAAGCTTAGTAATACAGAACTTGATCCCTTAAGTCAATTGCTGAATGGATACATGTAAAGAGAAAAGGCATAGGTAAGGCAGACTGCTGACACTGAAGGAGGTCATAAGACTGCAGTGGTATCAGCTGTCTGAGTGGGTACAGATATCAGTTTTGTTAGAACTCAGGTTATGGAAATGATGATTTTTTTCATATTTTGGTAAATAACTTTGCAAGGGAGCATCTGAATGTGCTAAGTAATACCTCAGTTTGAACACTGTATTCATAGATCCAACCTGGTAACAGAACTGTGCCTTTATGTTGTACACATTTACAGATATCAATGTTTGTTTCAGACCTATGGTTATGGAAATTATGATTTTTTTTCATATTTGGGTAAATAACTTTGCAAGAGAGCATCTGAATGTGGTAAGTAATACTTCATTTTGAAGACAGTATTCAGACTTCTAACATGGTAAAAAACTGTGTCTGTGTAGTGTACACATGTACAGATATCACAGTTTTTTTAGTCTTGTAGGATTATAAAAATTATACATATCCAATACTTATTATTATGCCCATATCTTTGCAAGGGAGCATGGTGATGACACAAATGATACATCATTTTGAAGCTGACATTGAGACACACAATTTCTACACTGATATGTACCCTCTGTCTGTTAATGGCGATGAGATATTATGCTTTGTTTATTTATCAGTTATGAGAAATATTATATTAATCATATTTCTGTGAATATCTCCATAAAGAAGCATCACACAGTAAAGGTTAAGGTATCGTTTTAAAGCTGACATTCATACAAACAAATTAAATACAAATTGCATGGGTTTACATGGTACATTTACCAAGATATTGTACTTTGCTTTTCCAAAAAGGTAAAGAATATGCACAATATCAGCATTCCTTGCCAAATATTTATCAATGACTTTGATATGCACTATCAGCATTTATACTGTTGGAAAGAGCAGTGTCTGCTGAACAACTTTCACATTTCAATTTTTAGTCTAGCTCTTATAGTTAAAGGGTTATGAGCATTTGTTTTCTGTATGGTATTAGAAATGGATGTTCTGCAAATGAGCTCATGCTGCACTGTTGTTCCTATGGTGGAATTAAGCAGGCAGCTATTTCCAAGCTGCTCCATAGTGAATGAGTTGTGGATGTCTGTATTGTCCTACATACACTAATAATGGTGAGTAAATCTTCTGTATCACACATCCATACTGTTGCTGAAAGGATCCAAACTAGGCGCACAGCAATACATAATCCACTTACCTACAGACTCCTGTGCCTACTGGATTTCACCACATAGACAGACACAAGTGAGCAGGTGAAGAAATGTATAAAGTTGTCAATGCATGCATGGACAGGGCACATTGTTCCTGCCCACAGGTTTGCCTATTTGACTGCAAGTAGCCACATATGGTCATACTGGTAACTGTACACACATAGCTAGGAAAATAACAGTTATCTCACTGCTAGGATACTAGATACAGATAAAAGTATGAAGCAATATCACTCTGTAGGCCACAGATGCTGTTCAACACAAACCTAGTTTGTATAATGCACAAGTATTGTGCCTGTAATCACACATACAACAGACTCAACTTGTGGCACGTGTGATAAGTACTGTGATCTTTAGTGAATAAGACTAAATAGGTAGGGATTTTAATCTCACTCCAGGCTACTTGGTATATGTGTGTGTGTATCTCCCTGCAGAATAACTGACATGACATCATGCACTATCCACCTGCAATTGAACTGTTTTGTACTGAAATTGATGCACCTTGTTTGCTGTAGCATAGACTAGATCCAGGCCTGCTGAATCTAGCTTTGTTTGTATAACTTGAGCACTAATCCAGGCCTTCTTAAAAGTATTCAATAGTATTTATTACTGCTTGGTAGTAACCTGATTAAAATGTAGCTATAATTCTAAGCCTTTTGGTTTAAGTGCTTGGGCTTCAGACCAGTTGTTTTACAATAAGAAGGTTTCTGGTCTACACTGTTGTGGCAGGACAGGTAGCTTATATCCTTCTAAGTTGGGAACTGCTGATTGAGGGCTCAGTGTCTGTTATTCTAAAAGTGTATTAGTTCTGGTTTAAGCACTTGGGTTTCAAGCCAGTTATTTTACATTAAGAAGGTTTGTAGTCTGCACTCTTGTGGGAGGAGAGGCTGGACTCTGCCCTTCTGAGCTGGGAATTTCTAGAAAAGGCTTATAGTGCCTGAATATTTGAACTGTTTCTTACTGAAATTGGTGTGCCTTGCTTGCTGTCGCATGAACTAGATTCAGGCATGCTGAATCTAGCTTTGTTCGTATAACTTGAGCACTAATCCAGGCCTTCTTTTTTGGAAAAGGTTCCCCTGCACCCCAGTGGCAGGAGTGTGCAGTTATAACTTGTCTGATTGAAGATGACAGGAACAAGGCTCTGTTTTGAGATTTTTTTACTGGTTAATTTGGGTAATTTGTTTAAAAGCCTTTTCTGATCACTTGTAGTCATCTAAAGCTGTTTTAAGTTATTTTTTTTTTTACTGTTTGTAGTCATTTAAAGCGGTTTTAAGTGTATTTTTTACTGTTTTTGCCTTATCTTTTAAAAAAAAATGTTCCTTGTTTCCCACCTTTCTAAGCTAGTATAGTCCAGTTTTCAGGCTAGTGCTGAATTCAGGGCTGTGTTATACAAGTCTCTGAGTTGCTCATTCCTTACTTGGATAGAAGGAGGTTTCTCTGTTCACCTGTGAGAGGGGAAGCTTTGAGCAGCCATCTGTCCCTGGAGGATTGGTTTCAGCCCAGAAGTTAGTAGTTTATAGGTCATTTTGGGCTAATTTCTATCTCTTTCATTTCTCTGCTGCAAAAAACGCATTTGCATGGTTTTGCACATCCGGGCAGCTCCGGTTAGCTAGGGCTAAATTATTCCCATCTCCACCAAGTCTCCTCTTCAGTTTTTCCCTTGAAAGTAGTCTAACTCTAAACCTAAGAACTTAAAAAGCATCCTACAGTCCAGCACTTGCTCAGACCTAATAGCAAGCACTAATCTACCCTGACACTTGATTGCCCAGCAGGGCAAGGCTCATTATTCACCCCTTATCAACCAAGCAACTAAGCAGCTCACCCTACTATTCAAGCATGACCAAAGGTCAAATTCAGGTGTACTCTCCAGTCCAGATGGTGAACCTGGGTATCCTGAGGCAATGTTACAACTGCCACATGTACACAGACAACCCTCTACTCCTACCACAAAACATTAACATATGTGAGAGATGCAATTATATAGCTAAATTGGAGGCTAAGCTCTTTCCACCCAAGACTGGAACAGGCAGTCATGAGGAGAAGGTTAACATTTGCACCAAACCTCCAGCCTCACGTAGACATACTAAACCAGCACTGACAAAAAATACACATAAATACACAAACACAAGCAGTCAGGTCACTCCGGAACAAGTACAAATATGAGTCTGTCATTGTTCATGTTAGTGTGAATGACCTAAGACATATCTCCCTGGACTACATGAAAAGAGACATGGAAGAGCTCTCTGATCTTGTAGCCCAGGCGGGTATGACCCTGAGTAGCATCCTGCCCTCACCAAGAATGATACCACAGTATAAAGAAAAAAATGATCAATTTCAACAATTGGCTAAGCTTCTGGTGTCATTCAAAGGGGATCCGGTGTCTGTCAGCCTGGGATGACATGCTCAACGAGCCTCATTGCTTTGCAAGAGACGGCTTGCACCTGTTACCCCTAGGCTTTCGAATACTGGCCAAGACTCTTGCTGCCCCCATAGTGCCTTTTTTAGGCAAGGCTCAAAAGTCAAACCCACCTCCATAAACAGCACGAATAAAAAAATGAGAATTATGCTACTCAATGACAGGAGTTTAAATCTCAAAATGCATGTGCTTGAAGTACTCCTCAGTATGGAGAACGTCGACATCTGTGCAGTAACTGAAACCTGGTTCAAGGCTACACAGAGCATCCCAGCACTACCGGGCTTCAACTCATACAGCACATTTCGGCCACAGGACATGGACTGAAACACAAAAGGGGGGGTGTATCCATATTCATCAAGGATACCTACACCTCCAGGTTAGTGGCGCAGCATGATACCTCTGAGATCATCCATGTGCAACTAACATCGGGCAAATATGCAATGCAAATTGTGGCCTGCTACAGGTCACCCTACATGACCAAGGACCAAAACAGTGCCATTCTGGAGACACTGGAAAACAGGAAGGTTCTACCGAACATCCTGATATTGGGTGATTTCAATTACCCTAACGTTAACTGGGAAAACTATTCAAGTACAAACTCCCAGGACCAGTGCTTCCTGGAATTTATCATCTCAAATGCCCTGGATCAGCTGGTAAACTCCCCTACCAGAGGTGAAAGCATATTGGACCTGGTCATCACCAACATGGGCAACAGGTGTTCTGCACCGGAGGTAAACCAATCACTGGTTATATCAGACCATAAACTAATCACTCTGGATGTCCACACCACCACCCCCAACCAAGGAAACTACAGTGAAAAACTTTTCTATAGCAAACTTCACCTTACTTAAGACAGAGGTGGTAAGTTTCACAGCCCCCACGCTAAAGGATAACAGTGTCCAAGATGCAAGAACCATTACAAATGCACTCTATGAGCACCTACAAGGATGCATAGATCATGCCATTCCTAGCAAAACCAAGACTCGCTCCTCTAAGAGAAGGAAACCAGTCTGGTGGACCCCTATCTTAAACAGGCTATACAATAGAAGGAGGAAACTAGTTCGGAAAAAAAGCAAATCTCAAGAAGGAAAGACATCCCTTATCAGTATCAGTAAGAAACTAAGGTCTCTCATAAAAGCATCCAAGGCTAACTTTGAAAGAAAATTAGCCAAGGATTCGAAAGACAACCAGAAAGCCTTCTTTAGCTATGTCAAGAATCTAAGTGGCAACTCGCAGATATGCTCTGAGCTAGTGCAAAATAGCACAAAATATACTGAACCTACTGATATTGCCAACATCCTGGCAGATAGATTCAGTGCAAACTTCACCCCCCTCTCACCCCTAAAAGGGCCCACAACAATACTGGAAAAGTGTAGTATCCCAGAAATCACAGACGCACAGGAGAAAACAGCCCTTTCAAAAGCCAAAAGCACAGCGTCAGTGGGGCCAGATGGTGTCGCAGGCTGCGTCTTGCATGAACTAAAGAACGAACTAACCCCCCACCTAAACACACTGTTCTACCTCAGCCTCTCCACAGGCTACGTGCCCATAGAATGGCGCACAGCAATGGTTATTCCGCTCCACAAAGTAGGGGACACAACTGACCCTGGTAACTATTGCCCCATAGCCTGACTCGCCTGTCTGCAAAGCTATGGAGCACATCATCATGGAACTCATTAACAAAGACATTGGGAGCCTCCAAACACTTGACCTGTCCCAGGTTGGCTTTGTTAAGGGCAGATCATGCCTACTAAACCTGGTTGACTTCTTTGAGACAGTCACCAAGGCCATAGATGAAAGGTGGTTCACACAGCCTACCTTGACCTCGCCAAGGCTTTTGACACCATTCCCAACTCAGGAATTATAGAAAAACTCACCAGCCTGAACATAACCCCCTACGTCACAAGATGGGTTGCCAACTGGCTTACAGACAGAACTCACACAGTAAGAATAGTGGGCTCCAGGTCCGACTCTAAACCAGTCAAAAGTGGTGTCCCGCAAGGCTCAGTCCTGGGACCCCTACTGTTCGGCATATACTTCTCAGAAGTACAGGCAAACACAGGAGGACTATGGCTAACCAAGTTCACCGATGACTGCAAACTGGGAGCCATAATTGACTCTCTGGCTGACACGGACATTCTCCAAAAGGGCTTTACTGAGACGGACACCTGGTATCAAAGTCATGGTCTCACGCTAAATGCCACAAAATGCTTAGTCATCCCATTTGGGAAAAAGAAAACACCCATGAATTACTACATAGTTGGCAGTCTCCTTACTAAAGAAGAGGTAATAAGAGATCTGGGGACCCAGGTAGATAGTAATCTCTCCTTTGGCAATCATATTGCCAAAGTAGTTAGGAAATCCTTCTATGTAGCCCATCTAATTACTAAAGGGTGTGCATCTAGAAATAAAGAGGTTATAGTGTCCCTCTACTTGTCACTCATCAGACCCATCATAGAGTTTAATGCCCCATTTGGGATGTACCTCACAAGACACTTCCAACAGCTGGAAAGACCACAAAAGTATCTCTCCAAGAGGATTACTGACCTCAAACATATGTGCTATGCAGCCTGACTGGAAAAACTCCGGCTGAAATTAGTGGCATATTGCTTACTCAGAGGTGATCTCTGCCTGACTTACAAAGCCATGTCCAACTCTGAATTGATAGACATGCTCCACCTAAAGAAATCCAAGTCACTGCGAGCCACTCGCTCTAGTCAGCTAAACCTCACCACAACAATAAATACAACATGCTGGAGGGATAGATTCCTGTCACAGATACTCCCCATGCTTTGGAACAAAATTCCTAACTACATTAGGTAGAGCCCCTCACTAACACTCTTCAAGACAAACCTTGACAAGTGGATGGGTAACAGAAAATACACCTCTGGGATCACTTCATTGGCTCTTCTTGACAGAGGCTCAGTTAATTAATCAACGAGGTGGCGAAAGCTGCCACACTCTGGCTAGGTTTATAAATGCCCTAGGGCAGATAGCCTAGTACATTCCTATGAACCTATGGTTATGAAATTTTTGGTCCTGTAACTTGATGCTGGCTTCCAAACTGCCCTCCTTTGTAAGGCCTGGTGATGTCATCCACCTTGACTACCAGCTGACAGTGTAGTATCATACTTAAGCTGTGGCACATGTGAGAAATACTGTGATTTGTAGTCTAGAAAGACTAGATAGGTAGGGTTTCTATTCTCACTCCAGAATAGTTGGCGCATGTGTGTGTGTGTGTGTGTGTGTGTGCGTGTGTGCGTGTGTGCGTGTGTGTGTGTGTGTGTGTGTGTGTGTGTGTGTGTGTGTGTGTGTGTGTGTGTGCACGTGTGTGTATCCCCCTGCAGAATAACTGATGTGCCCTCATGGACTATCCACCTGTAATGGTTATGAAATTTTTGGCCCTGTAACTTTCTGCTGGCTTCCAAACTGCCCTCTTCTACAAGGCCTGATTATGTCATCCACCTTAAGACTACCAGCTGACAGTGCAGTATCAGACTTAAGCCATGGCTCGTACAATATGTACTGTGATTTGTAGTCTAGTAAGACTAGATAGGTAGGGGTTCTAATCTCACTCCAGACTACTTGGTGTGTGTGTGTGTGTGTGTGTGTGTGTGTGTGTGTGTGTGTGTGTGTGTGTGTGTGTGTGTGTGTGTGTGTGTGTGTGTGTGTGTCTGTGTGTGTGTCTGTGTGTGTGTGTGTATCCCCCCTGCAGAACAACTGACGTGCCCTCATGGGCTATCCACCTGTGATGTTTATAAACTTTTTGTCCCTGTAACTAGCTGCTGGGCTCCAAACTGCCCTCTTCTACAAGACCTGATGATTTCATCCACCTTAAGACTACCTGCTGACAGCGTACTATTAAAATTAAGCTGTTATGAGCTGAGAGTGTAGTATCAGACTTCAGATGTGGGACATGCAATAAATACTGTGATTTATAATGAATAAGACTAGAGTGGTAGGGGTTCTAATCTCACTCCAGGCTACTTGTTGTGCATCTTTGTGTGCGTATCCATCTGCAGAATGACTAACTTGCCCTCATGGGATATTTACCCTGTAACTTGCTGCTGGCCTCCAAACTGCCCTCTTCTACAAGGCCTGATGATGTCATCCACCTTAAGACTACCAGCTGACAGTGTAGTATCAGATTTAAGCTCTGGTGCATGTGATAAGTATTGTGATCTATAGTGAATAAGACTAGATAGATAGGGTTTTTTGTCTCACTCCAGGCTTCTTGGTGTGTATGTGTGTATGTCCATATGACATAAACATGATTACCTAGATAACTTAGGAATAGGAAGGATTTTGCAGTATTTTATTTGTTACGTGTGATGTGGACCCCAAAGGACTGACCACAACAAGGACTGCTGATGCTATCAAGCATAATATGTCCTGAACTGATAGTACTAATAGACATGATGTGTGTTATGGGCATCATGTACTGTGATCTGAAATGTGTACCATCACATAGGTAAGTCTTCTCATCTACATACTGCCAACTTGCACTCTGTGTGTGCCTTTGCATGTTCTGTATGCAGTGATTGGAACTGGTGCTAGTCTCAATTTAGCAGTGTTTGTTTGTGAGCCTTTTAGAGAATTTTACATTATATTATGGAACCATTGGACATTTGAACATAACTAGCATAACAGCCATACAGCCCACACAATCAAAGACATCTTTATACATGTTGTTACAGGATCAGCACATATTGCCCCTGTCCATGAGGGACACAGGCAGATGCCCTTTGATGGGATGATGGTCATCCAGCCAGTCATACAGATGGCATATGTTGAGGTGCACTGAGGTGCTCTGCAGGGTTCTGTGTCAAGGGTGTGTTTACATCTGCTAGAGAAATCTCTCCAGCAAGCATGTAGTACTAATGTCACCTACTAGGTTAATGTCCTTACAGTGAGTTATCTATTTATTATTCCACCTGCAGATAGGTAGCATATGCAATCAATCAGGGTCATACATTGCCCTGTATGCACTTAGTGACCCCTACAATGACAGTATCATGGATGCCTAAGTGGGTGCTTTGTTAATGTTGCCCAAGTAGGGAATATAGTCAGACAGCTTGCCTCAATCTGGGGGTTGTGTGCCCTGATGTGCCATCACCCAGGTCCTCGGTGACTACCTCAGACATGTCAACCATGTGTAACAGCCTTGCTCCCTCTGTCACACATCCAAACTGTGTGTAAATCACATATATATATATATATATATATATATATATATATATATATATATATATATATATATGTGAAGATTGGCTCCATGATGATTGCCCCTATGGGTATACAGATATGAATATGTAGACAAAGAGATTTATAGTTTTGTTGCTTAATGGATGCAACACCTCTGTGCAAGGGTGTAACAGTTGCCACTGTCCACCCAGCTGGTGTGCAGCCAGTGGGGTCAGTATGATTGCAAGGGTTGCCCGATGCTGAGAGTAATCCTTGTCAGATCGCATGTGGGATACATCCTGGTATGTTAGCATGTACAATAGATACTGTGTATCTTCCATTGAGAGGCTCATTATGAACTGCTCTGTAAATACTGACATTATGGAACAGGTTGTAGGAATGTCATGTGTCACATGTGTTGGACACAAGTGAGTGTAGTTGACACAGACAGTCTGGGAAAACAGGCTAGGTATGACTAGAGACCCACCATATGTGGTATCATGACGTATGAGGTCAGCAACAACCTGGGCCTATCTTTTGAGGCACATATGTAACTAAATTGTGCCTTGTGGTTCTGCTTTGTGTGCATGGTAATTTTGTCACGTATCGTGTCTACACAAGTTCACAGTGACACTATGTGCTTCTATTAGATGAGGAGGTAGTGTCTCCATGTTGGGGGGCACTTGCACCCCAACTGTCATACAGCAGTGTCCACCCATTATTGTACAACCTGCTAATGGCAGTTGTCCTCCAGTCAGGTTTGCTGAGCCATGAGGAGCTTGTATACCACCTGTCCCATATAGCCAATTTCATGCAGTTGTAATGCTGCTGACATAATGCATGTGTGTACAGCTCTGCATACTTGCCTGTCCCATCTGAAGAAGAAGGTGCAGTCATGCTCTGTCAACCATCCCACAGCAGGTAATAAATGGATTTCTTCACATATATGTCTGTATTATCTGCAGAGGGGGTACATGCTGGTTGTTCTGAAGAGACTGATCTGTGGCCAGATACCACTAGGAAGGACCTCACATTGGTGGGGCTTTAGGAGTCACACATATTGATAGACACATGTTGCAATATGTTGGTTCCCTGTATGGGGGATGTCACAGCACTGCTCCAGGGCATGGTAGGTAAGGACCTGGGCCATCCTTTAGGCAGATGAGTTGCAACATGACTAAGCAACACAATGTGTTCATATTACACTTCCATAACATGTATGTCTGTGCTCTGTACAGACACCTTGCATGGCTCTCTTGTTGCAACATGCTGGATGTAACTGCAATACTTACTTGCACAGAGGACAACTAGTATGTTGTGCTAGGTGGTGTCTCCAGATCTCTTACAAGCAGTGTCCCAAGATCTCTGTGTCATGTCAGCTGAAATGCCATTATAGGAGTTAGCATGGATATGAGCACTAACACTGTCATACACCTAATGACACTGGACCGAACACTGTTACTTTTGCACAAGGTCAGATCATGCCTACAGACTGTGACTGGTGTAGCCCATTGACTGCAACAGTATGCAGTGGATGTCGGATATCAGTCTCACTCTACCAACCATGGCCTGACAAGGGGCCAGCTGGCCATGCTAGAAACTGTGTCCATCATGTACAGAATGTTATGTCAACTGGTGGATAGGCAAGTGTCTGTGAGTCATAATGTGGGAAGATAGCATTGGGAGACCTACACTGCAATGATGCCAGTCCCAGTGGAGTTCACCATCCTCCATTATTGGTGTAGCCCTTCTAGTTATTTCCTCTCTGCAGTCATAGCCACTGTCAGTGACTTTTGACAGAGTACATTAGCAGGTAATTGCATATTAGGAGCTGATACAGAATCCGACACAGAACCAACAGTTATGTAGGATGGCCTAAGTCATAGTCTGTTGTTGTCTGAGCCACTGACAAAGACTAAATGCCAGTGACTGCACAATACTATCCTGTGGGAGATCATCCACCCCTGCAAAAATATTATAGTGTCTGCACATAATACACAGTTGTGCCATTACACATGAAGGTATGGACACAGAGAGTAATGTAGCCTTTGATTTGCACTGGTCAGTAAGATTTGAGGATTCATTCACTGTTGTTCAACCTATACCAACAGGTTTGGGATGAAACTCTCAGACTGTCACTGCTATACTGAATGTGGCAGTCATCACAGCAATCATTGTATGCAATGGCACACTTGCCATGTCACTACACAGGCATATAGTACGACTGAAGCAGCCACACAGATTCCATGGTACACCAATACACAGTGTGGATAACATGTCCTATGGAGTCTGTGTCATAACCATACATGTGTAGTCTGTTTCGTAAATGCTTTGAAGGGGATGTGTATGGCTCCATACAGGGATGTGTCAGGTCCCACTGTGTACCTCCTGTGTATCCATGACAGGTCTAACACATGTCTCACCTATTGTAGACATCTACAACATAACCGTGATATACATAGTACATGCTGGAGAGACAGGTATGTAACACAGACAGTACACCCTACATGAAATAGGTCTCCCATGCATGTAAAGCACACATCATGTGCAGGTTGCAAAATTGAAGCAGAACACAACAATTATAACTGGTGTCAGGCAACTGTCTGTACTGGACAAAGGATATTTGTAGATGGGTCATCTCCATCAACACAACTTCTAGATGTGTTAGTTCCCAAAACCCTTTTGACACTTATCAAGTGTAGCAGACCTTATCATAGATTAAGTATGCATGCGTACACTGAATGCCACCATTGTCCTTATTAGTCTGTTATACAAATATAAACCTATGGACCCATGTACTTATGTGCTGTACCTTGCGTAAGACATATTTCTGCTGTGCTGAAATGCCATCCTGTACTGCTTTATTGACACTGTGTTATCCCAACAGACTCCTGAAACAGAAATATAAACAGATCCATGACACACCTGTCATTGTGCAACTACACAGCCAGTACAATGTCATACAACTTAAAGTACATAACAGTATGTGGCATACTCATGACAAATGCCAGCATACAGCATCTGTCAGTAACCACTGCAAGTAGCATGGCAAAACAACACTGCCTTATACAAGCACATGCTAACTAATACAGTCACCCTGTGTATCAGACACTTAGCTTCATTTTCTTGCATTGATGGCGAAGATGATGGGAATATAGTACAAGTGTCATCACTTGCACAGGGTGTAGTGTGGGGGTACAGGAGGCCTAGGATGTCCCAAATGGTTGACAGCATGTGTATGAGTCAGGAAGGCAAGCATGTAAGATGGACTACGGAGAGGTGCAGAGTGTGTCTGTAGGTGACCTGCATTTGACAGTGGTTTGTGAGTGTGTGTGTGTGTGTGTACACAGTCAAGCTCAGTACTAGCCCTACATGTATGTATGTTGGACAGCTGTGGACCATACATGGTAGAGTTGACAGTTCATCATGTCCAGCCCTAAATACGGGAACTGGCTCTGCCAGGAGTTGCACTGTCACTTTCATGCCCAAGGTCAGACATGTTGCTAGTACTTGATGGTGACTGCTGTATGCTGGGACATGTCCCCCACAGGGCCACCAGGAACCATGGGTCCATGGCCTGCATGTCATAATGTGGACAGCACACTCCTCTTTGTAGTGCTGGATGTACTGTCACTATGGGAACATGATTGTGCATGGCCACATGGACTATCAGCAGTTGGGGTTGCTGTCCACAGGTCCGATGCTCAACTCAAACCAGATGTTCCAGCACAGACATTGTGTGGTCCAAGACAGACACTTTCTCAACCATTATTATGACCACTGCATCAGTGAACCAATCCAGGGTGCCACCAATGTGGTGGAGGTAGTCACGGATGTCAAACTGTGCTGCATCCATAACCCTAAGCATATGTCTGATGTTCCATTCAGAATGTGCTTGTGCCTCCATGATGGCCCAGAACATGTGCAAAGTGACCAGTGATATGACACCAGCAACAGGTGGTGGACAGATACCAGGGCTCCTACAGGCACCGCTGTGAATCCACCTGTGTGGGACCTCATCAGCTCCCTGGCTATGGCCAGTGTACATTCACTGGAGACATAGTTGCCACACTCTTCTGTTCAATGTCCCCACCCTCTGACTGTCCAATATCTGTGACCTCTGGGGCTGGGTATGTGTGGGCATACTGACTGTGTGCAGTGACAATGGAGGCAGAAGAAGGATGTATACCTGTGGGACAAATTCAGCCCCCCGACACTCCCACAAGAGCCTCACCATGGCCACCATCATCATCAGAGTCTGAAGAAACACTGACATCAGGGTGTGTAGGGGACAGACACCAACCCCCTCCTGGTCACTTGTGATAAGAAAGAAAAAAGTGGTACATGAATACCTGCACTATTGTGTACGAATAATCCACCAATACTCATAATAATGAAGACTCACAACTGGATTAGTAGTCAAACATTTTTCTTTTCTGCTTTTGTCCAAAAAAGGCTTCCTCAAAACAAAATACACATTCAACTCAAGACCTTTATAACAATAACTTCAAGTAAATCAAGTAAAATTTGAACAGTAAAATTTTTAATTAGTCAATGTGAAACTACTGTATACTTGGTGTAATAACCCAGTGCACCTATCCTAACAAATATATTGAAATACACGTTTCACTGCTTAATTTATTTTCCTTTTAACCTTTTGTTTTTTTAAAAGGCATTTTAGAATAATTGCCTCATTTAAACCAGGAGGTTTATCTGCTCTTTACTGTCACTGCCAAAGTGTTTCTTTTTGTTCAACTACACTCCTGTGATTACCCTCTCTAAGATCCTTAGGTACCTGTTCCAGAATGGAAAATAAAGCCATTCTAGTCTGTTTACACCAGAAATTATGTTTAAATAGGGCATTATTCTGGTCCTTAACTTTAATAGAATATACATTTTCCTTACAAAACAGTGCCATGCTTACCAGGAGCAGGAGCAGGAGCAGGACCACGGCCTTGGCCATTACCTGATGGACCTGTGAAAAGTTGAGGGTGAGGTAATGTCAAAACCAATGCATGTTGCAGCACAACAAGGTAATATGTCCATATAGCTCAAATTTACAGTAGCTAGTCTTACTTGTTGTATTGGTCACATTCTGAGTATGAGAGTACAACTGAGGTTAAACACCCCCAAAGAAAAAAGACCTGACACCCACATAAAAGTATATACAGCCTGACAAACTGACTGCTGCAGTATTACAATAAGGATCACAGTAAGTCTACCTGAACACTCCTCTGCTGTGGAAACTGTGACACCCACCTCCATGATATATGGTGTGATGGATGCCTGTGAGCTTTCATTTGTGTCTAGGTTCACCAGGAATTCCTCAGTGGCTGAGACTGGTTATGCTGCAGGTCCTCCACCAGTGATGGCATGATCCCTGGCTACATCTGCTGCCCTTCAGTGTGCAGCATTGATCATGTCTGTTACACAGTGTTGAAAATGCTGATATGTCCTGCCCTGATGGCCCATGCCGTTCACATCATGAACAAGGTCTGCCCACAATGCAGCCCACTGTTCCCTGTTTTGCCTCCCATGAACAGTAGGATGTGATGATGTTGTCTTAGTCCTTCCAGTATAATTTATTTTCCACATCCAAGAAGGGTGCATGGCATCTAGGGTACATGATTCCTGAAAGACAACAAAAGGGGAACACATTACAGGATCACTTATGTGGAAGTACACTATGTAGGGATACAGCAAGGGCAAAATGACAGGCCCTATTCACTGCTTACTCCCACATGTAATACTTCACAGTGTTCAAGCATACTAAGTGTGTGACTACAACTGAGATAGTAGTAATAATCAGGTATTCCCATGTGTGCCATGACAGATACAGCTGTATGATCATACACCCAAAACATGAGTCTGCTGTGGTGTGCCCCCTACGGGCAACCCCCTGATAATATGCCATGAGAACACTGCCACATAAATAGCAGTGTGCTATTACACCCACTATAAATGGACAGTCCAATGAGAGCAGTGTGCCAAAATGGCACCCTTGATGTATTTTAAGTCCTGTGTAGGCGTACAACAGCAGGAGATCAATGACATGTCAATATCACAGTTCTAAGACAGGCTTAATGTTGTAATCCCTATTCCTCGTAAGTCTATTCACCCATCTGCATCCTGTTGTACACAAAATAAGTTACATACCTGATGTAGTGAAGTACTCCTCTGTCAATATGTAGTGATAGTAAAGTTTTCACAAAGGCATGCTCTGTGTGAGGAAAGTCTCATGCAGAATGGTTCCCCATAGCCAGCTGCTTACCTGTTAAACATGCTTTTTATCAGCAGGTGATTGCCTCTAAACCAGTCTTTGGGTCTGAAATGTTAATTGCAGCCAACACAGCTGATTTGCACTATCATAAGCCAATGACATGCAAACATTGTACAATATATAAGGCCATCATGTAGATTAGAGCCCCTTTCTGATATGTTGTTCTGGACATTACTTGGGTGAGGAGACTACATTGTTGCAGAGCGTAGGTCTGTAGTAGAAACCTTTACATAGAGATGTGTGTGCTACAGGCTACAGCTTCTGCTGCAGGTAATAGACATAGGCAGACAGTGTGAACACTTTGGAGGACAACAAGCTGTAGGAGTAACTGTGGGATTTGTGTCAGCCTTGTTGTAGAGTCAGAGCCAGAGTGAGGCTACCCTTTCCTCTCCTATTAAGGCAAGTTTTTAAGGTAAGTATGCTAGGCAATCGTATCACTAACAAAGTACTAGTCAATATATGTGGTGTGTTCTCGAGTAAGATGGGGTATAAATATAAGAATATGTCCACCATTTGGGGAACTGCCACACCATGTGTTACAGTCTGGTCGTAATTTGCAGCATGTAGGAGGGCAGGCCTTGTTCATAGGTTCATAGGTTGGTACTAGGCTATCGGCCCTAGGGCCTATACAAGCCTAGCCACAACAATTCCCTGGCTATTTCTTCCCACAGTATTTACTTCCCTGGACCCCTGTCTAGCAGGGTGGCTGACATGATCCCCGGGGTAAATTTCCTTTCTCCCATCCAATTGTCAAGGTTCCTTTTGAAGAGGAACAAACCAAGTAAAAACACCAACTGAAAACTATTTAAAATGGAGTAAGAATCACACTGAATCGCAAAAAGATTAAGTAAGCGCTTTCATTTACTGATATTAGCAAACTTCATCAGCCAAAACAATCACATATTACAAATCTTATATAGGCTTTCAAATAATGACATCACTAGTCAATTAAGAGAACCAAGCCTCCATTTAAAGTGCTATAACCTTATCAAATATCATAACCCATATACACTCTAATGTAAAAATAAAACACTATAATATTAATTAACAATAGCAGACATCTTGTTGATTTTCTAACTTCTGTTTATGTTATAGATGAGTACAGGATATTTTCCAGTATTGTTTTAAAAAAATATGAAGGTAAAGAATAGACACATTTATATAAGAAGAAAAGCAATCATTAGCTCTTTGTTATTTTCTTTATTATATAAATTTAAAAAACTGTAATTTCTCCATTAATGTCTTTTCATTTACCTTCCATTCATTTTCTCTGCTTCTCTCTTCAATGATATAATGGACTGATCCATATCTTCTGTTTGTTCTAATATTGTATTAGTTTTTTAGGTATGATAATATAGGGTCCAGATCTTTGAAGGCTTTAGATTCACCTCAAAGTAAAATCTTTAATCTTTAATCTGGCATGAAAAAGTAGATGTACTTTTTATTTATTTTTTTCCTTAAGCTCTGTAATGAGAGGAAGACATTGTTTTCTCTTGGATATTTCTGCTGCAGAATAGTCATTGTTAAAATGAATGTCACATCCATTCTGAGTGGTGATTTAACCTAGGCAGTCTTAAGAACAAGTTCTTTATCTTGAGAGGAAAAAATAGCAATAATAGATCTCTGAGAAGTGGTGATTTTTAAGATGCAGGTGTAACTAAGGGTCTATGTGCTTTCTCTATTATGAATGAGAGTGCTTCTGGTAAGTCTAAAATTTTAGGGAGCCTGGAAGATAAAAAAAATCATATTATTGCCTTCAGTTCCTTCAGGTAATCCAAATACATGAATGTTATTCCTGTAAGATCTGTTTATGAGGTCATCAATTTTGGCTAGGAGAAGAGTATTTTGCTTTAACAGGAACTCAATGTTATTTTCATCCTCATTCAGTCTTCCTTCTATGTCATTTAAAGAATCTTCAATGCCTGACATCTGGGTCTTCTGCAGCTGCAGAATTTCATTGATTTGTTCAATTTGTTTGGAACAGTTCTGTTTAAAATTGTCAGTTTTGGTGTCCAGTTTATCTAGGTTAAGTCATAATTCTTGAATGTTAGTACTGAACAAATCTCTTTTTTTAAGTAGAGAATCGTTCAAAGTTATCTTTGAATGATTCCTTATAAGGCTGGATACAGTGATGAATATTTCCCATGAAGAATTTGACAGGAAAATAATGGAACATGTAAATAAATGATACAATTCTCAAGCACTGCAATATTTATCAACATTCACACAATTAAGTTGCATAGAACTGTTTAGAAATATAATTTCCTGTCAGAAATATATGTAGAAGCAGAGGAGGAGAAAAGTGCTGTGACTCTAGTCACATCCTGGCCATGCCCCTGATTTATTTATTGATTTCATGCTGCGTGGTGCATTGTCTGTTGTCACTGTTCATCTAACATTCTCTTTCATCTTAATTTTTTTTTATTATTACTTGTTTGTTTATCTGTTCACTGATTCTTATTCAGTGATGCCAAAATGCATCAAATCAACTTATTTATTGATTTGATGCCTTTCAGCATCATTGAACAAGAATCAGTGAACAGTTAAGCAAACAGGTAATAATAAAAAATATTTTAAGATGAAAGAGAATGTCAGATGAATAGTGACAGTAGACCATACACCACACAGCACAGCCCAACGATATCACTGCATGCACCAATTTACTTTATATGTTTTTTACATTAAAGGAAACACTAACCTGAATATAATGGTGTATAATTCTGAACTAGACACCACATCTTTACTTGGGCAGCAGTATGCAGTGCACAAATCTGCCACATTGGATCCCTTACTACTACTACCTGCTGGTCATCATTAGTCAAAGTAGGACTACAACTAGGAGCTGCAGTGACAGCATGGGTCACTTTGCCTTCAGAATAGTGCATGATCATATTATGGAGAATGCAAAAGCAGTAAACATCCTGTATGCAGCAGATGGGTCATACTGAAGGGCAACCCAAGACTCATCTAGGCACCTGAAATGTCTCTTCAGAGGCCAAACAACCTCTCACTTACAACACAGGTCTGGAAAAGGAATGTGTTATATGTCTTCTCCACAGTTCCAGAAAAAAAAGAGACAGGGGAGACAAAACAGGTAAACAAATATTACTGTACAGCAATAAAAATTAATGTGAATAGCTATTTAAATAACACTAAAAAATGAAAAAAAGAAAAAGAAAAGAAATTAATCTTACCAACAAGATGACCACTGGGCATCCTACCATGCAGGAAGAGGCAGCAGACTGAGCTAGAATACTGGATATGGGAATTATGTGCACTGCCAGAGTGCTGGTCATAAAAAATGGTGATGCACCCCATTGCATCACACTCTCTCTGGCAATTGATAGAATTGTAGCCCTTCCTATTGCTGTACCACTTCCACTGTGGATAAGGAGTGGCCCTGATTACAAATGGGTACAATCTTTCACACTGAGTACCTCAGAGAAATGTGCCAGCCCATAAAAGGCAGGCACAGTCCTGGATTGGTCCTGAGGTGACACAAGGACATAGATGTATTAATCCACATGTGACAAGAGGACATACAGGAACTCCTTCAGTATCTTCCAGGCAGAAACCTGTGAGATCCACAATGTGTCCCCAGTCTGTCTCTGGAAGGTTCCTGTAGAAAGTATAGTGAGGGCTATATATAGTTTAGTGTCCACATGAATAGAAAATCCAAGCATTCCTCCAGTGCCCCTATGGATGTCAAGCATGGCCACTAAGACTCTTAAGATGTCCCTGGTCATTCTTAACCTATCAAGGATTTCCTGTTTATCAAAAGTTACAATGAGTAATCCTTTGCTTATATTTTCATCTTGATGGTGCGTGAGCAACACTGGGTGCAAGCGGTTTCAGCCTAGCCAAGACAAGCAACTCCAACCCAGAAATGCAAAGCTCACCACAAGGGATAACATTTTCACTGATTATAACTGATAGATTTAGTGATTCTACACTTTTTTATAGCACATCTGTGACCATCTTAAAAACTCAGGAAAATTTGACAATGAATTGCAAATGGTAAAAAAATACATGTCATTATCATTCAAAGATTTACATAGCTACTCATTTCCATATCTTTATTTGCCCATTTGCATAAGAACTTTTGAGGTCACAGAACATTGGCTTAAATGGTTTCTATGAATTGCAATGCTGTTGTGCTCATTCATGCATGCCCCAGCAGCCTTAATGCATTCTATAAATGACCCTGAATACCAGTGTCTATGATGCTAGTATGGGTTCCAAGTAATCTAGAGGTTACACCAGAAGCCATGATATCTGAAAGGTTGGGAAAAGTGTAGAGAGTTACCTACACAGGAGATTGCAGACCAAGTATTAGGGACTTGTGTTTCCTACTTGGAGATTCCATAGATTATAACCTTAGCTTGTTATATGTTAAATCAGTGACTCGTGAATGTGAACCAATCCAAGACAGCTTAGAAATAGACAATAAAATATAACCTAATGATTTCTGGTGATACAACAGAGGCCCATTTTACCAAATTATTAGCATAGAAAAAAAGCAGCTTTTCTTGTTAAATAGAGGAAAAGCAGTAGGCCCAAGACAGAGCCTTTTTTTTTTCAATAATAAATCTTTATTCTTTTCCAATTGTTAATACAATACTACAACATATGTACATTATATACATGATTGCATAAGATCATTATACATTAAGATAAAATTCTAAAAGGGTATTAAAAAAAAAATCTAGTATCAATATAAGGCTTAACTATACTAACCTCCATATTAAGTATGTACTTCCCGGGGAAAAGTGGATTAGAACATTAAGCTAACACAATGTTAAAGATTTGCTCCCATATTTTTGTATTATTTATATTTTTCTTATGATCTTTAATTAGTAATTTATGTGCTAAAATATGTTTTATCGCTACACTTTTAAAGTTTTCCCATGAAGTCTGAGATGGATTCAGCCAATTTGTAGCTATATAAAACTTCATTAACAAGAAAATATTTATGAGTATGATCATTTGGGATCTGTCCAAGTTATTCGGAGGAATATGAAGAATCATAAACTCCCAAGAAAGTGTGGACTGTTGATAACCCATTTTTTGTAATTGAATTTTTAAAGAATTCCAAAGTTTGAATATACATTTACAGCTCCAGAACATGTGTAAAAGGTCAGCCATTTGATCGATACAATATGGACATTTAGGTGAATTTTTAGAGTTGAATTTATGCAGACTGAGACGAGTGTAATAAGCATTATTAAATATCATCAGCTGAGTAAATAATAGCTTTTGAAGAGATACTGATTTTAAGGTTAAATTAATTGCTTTCAATATTTTATTATCATCAATCTGTAATAATTTATCCTTCCAGTATTTGGATAAGAGTATTTGGTTATTATATTTAACGTCTTTTATCAAATTATATGAAGCCGTTATATATTTGAAGTCCTGCATAAGAGTTTGCCATAAGTTTAAACAAATGGTTAAGTCTTCTTCTTTAATTTTTGAAATTACTAAAATAACTTATTGAAAGATCCTTTAATTGTCTCATTATAATTAAATAAGAGTTAGGAAGGCTCATCTCTCTTAACATGTCGTGTATTGAGATACCAAGAAAAGGATATAAATCAAGTATGGTTAGATCAATTATAAGTGGGAATTTTTTAAGATCTATCAATTGATTACCGATTTTCAAATTCGGGTTCTGGTGAAATGGTTGGAAAGTCATCATATACTGTAAGAGATTTAGTGATTTAAACAGGTTTTGTATTGATATTATATATAATCTAATATGTTCCATCAAAGCATACATTTTAAAGGTATCTTTATTTAAAAAAGGTAATGCCTTAAAATTAATACCCAATCTAACAGCATGTTTGTAATTCAGAATCAACCACTTGGGTGACCATTTAGTACTGGACATGTCAAAGTTAACCACTCTTAGAATTCTATTAGCATTTATTATTAAATAATATGCTTCAAAATTCGGTAAGTCTAAACCACCCTTATTTTTCGGAGTCATCAGTTTATCATAAGATATTCTAGTTTTTCTAGGTTCCCATACCAATCTACCTAATTCCGTATGAAGTTGTTTGAAGAATTTCCTAGAAATTGAGACTTGAGTAGCTCGAAAAATATATAATATTCTGGGGAGTACATTCATTTTAATAATTGAAGCCTTTGCCGTTATTGGTAATTTCAGATTATTCCATCTTTTTAAATCAGACAATATATGATCCCAAATTAGCTTAACATTGTTCGCATAAAAGTCTCTATTATCTGTTGAGAAAACAATACCCAGATATTTTATTTTTTCTTCGGATTTTAACTGACCTACCAATGGTAAAAGCGAAAAGGGTGTAGGCGTCTTTAAAGGAAATAAATATATATTTTTTTAATTTATTTTGTAATTAGATATTTCTGCAAAATCTTCGACTGCTTTTAATATTTTCTTGGTATCTGAAACAGGCGTTGTACAGTAAATATTAAGATCATCAGCAAAAGCAGCCATGGATATTTTCGTACCATATATTATTGGATCATTATGATAAGTATTTTGCTTAATATGTAGAAATAATGGTTCTAAGTATAAATTGAATAATATAGGAGATAGCGGACATCCTTGAATGGGTACCATTCTTAATTTGTATTCTTTTTGAGAAGTTTTTATTAATGTATAAATTTGTATAGGGATTATTATATAACTTTTTTAATGTTAAAATAAAGTCTTGGGGTATATTGAAATATGATAAAATATCAAACAAAAATTTTAAATGAAATCTATCGAAAGCTTTTTGAGCATCAATTATGAGTGCGTAAACATTAAGATTTCTATGAGTGGCATAAGAAATTAGTGTATGAAGTGATAACGTATTATCAGTAGTTTGTCTGCCATTTATAAAACCAGCTTGTTCATCAGATATTATTAGGTTTATTACCTTCTTCAATCTATTAGCTAAGATAGATGTCATAATTTTCATGTCTATATTTAAAAGTGAAATGGGTCTATAGTTATCCGGATTTTGAAGATCTGCATTCTCTCTAGGTATAAGAATTATTTTCGAAGCATTAAAGTGCGGATCATTAATTTTATTATTAATTATATAGTTAAATACATGTGAAAGTATTTTACCCAATATATCACAAAAAGTTTTGTAAAATTCAGTAGTCAAACCATCCGGTCCTGGAGCTTTATGTGGCTTCAAATTATTAATTGTATCTGTTATCTCCTCAGAGGAAATTGGTTTGATTAAACTCTCATGAGACTCATCACCAATTTTCGGAAAGATAATCTTCTACAGAAAATTGTTATTACTCTTATTTATAAGTAATTCCTGATGCTCGCCATAGATTTGAGAGAATATTAATTCAAAGGTATTCATAATGTCTTCAGTATTGGTATATCTTTTATTATTAAACTGTATTTCAGAAATTTGAGAAGGTATTTTCGATTGATTAATGATACGAGCTAGTGCTTTTGATGGGTTCTGAATATGATTAGCATATTTTACCAGTATTTTCTGTTCATAAAATGACAATTTACTATTTTGTAGTAAAAAAAGATCTTTTTGACATTTTAATAACTCCGTTTCAGTTTGTTTACTATAGTTCCCAATTAAATCCTGATCTAGTAACTTAATTTTAGTTTCCAATTATTGTATGTCTCTAGTTTGTATTTTCTTATAATAAGTAGCCTTTTGAAGAAAGATTCTTCTTATTTGTGCTTTGGTCGTTGCCCATTCTATATCAGATGGATGCCAGTGTTTAGAGAGATTAACTAGTAGATGATTAAAGGTCTCTTGAACTTATTTAGTTATATCTTCTTTATTTAATAAATAAGGATTTAGAGACCAATTATAACCTCTATGATGCATACTATTTCTAGTGTCTTTGTTAAAAATGAATGTGATTCTAGAATGATCCGATAAGTGTCGAGCTTGTATCGATACACAGGGATCTAAAGTAATTAGTACGTCTGAAATTAGGAAAAAATCAATCCTAGACCACATTTTATGACTTGAATAAAATGTAAAGTTATTTGAATGTATTTGATTGTTTGTGTATTTAAATGGGTCATATAATTTAAAATCTGTTTTAAGTTCCTTTAATGCTATCACTGCTTGATTATTAAAGGACCTGTGTGAACTTGATTTATCTAATTTGGGATCTTGGTATGTATTCCAATCACCTCCTATTATTATATAACAATTATTATATTGCTTCAGGATAAAATAAAGTGATGCTATAACAAGTTGTTGATTGGTACATGGGGCATATATATTAAGAAGTACCACAGGTTTATCATAAAGTGTAGATGAAAGAATCACATAACACCATCTTCCCTCTTTGTCTATTTTAAAATCTAGAATTTTCTCTTGATACTGATTTTTAATAATAATAGCCACTCCTGCACTATTAGTTGTCCCTTCTGAAGCTACCACCTCTCTAATCCATTTCTTATCCTTAAGGACAGCCCATTGGTCATTGGTCAAGTGGGTTTCTTGTAATAAAATAAAATATGCCTCTGACTGGAGAAATAAATGAAGAAATAATGTCCTTTTTTTCAAGTTCTGGAGCCCTTTAGTATTCCATGAGTCTATTATCCACATACTAAGATCTTTAATTCATTTAAGGATATTTTAAAATTGAGAAACAGTACTAAATTCAAATATAATAGCACAATATATATTGTCTGGAAGCAATCTTGACATCCCATCCCTAACCAGTGCCTATCCACTATTACCCTGGACCAGAACATACATAGGTTTTTTACACTGTTAAAACTTTTATGGGTAAATAACCTTACTAAACATCTATTCTTTATCTTACAAAATATAACATCAAAAACATGCAAAAAACCTATAAAAGCTACATCTAACTCTACAAAGCCTAACCAAAACATTCCCTAATAAACACTGATAAATATCCACAGCTCCTGAACACACTATTTAGTTAAACCTATCAAGTAAATGGTCTTCATTACACTTATAGTTACTATCATACCTCACTAATAGTTCTCATATATTATTACTTATACTAATTAGTTGTATCTCATTAAGTTATCTAACAACCATATTTAAATCTAAAATAATCAAGTATGTGACACTACCCCTATTAAACAATAACATTATTAAATTAAAGATAATTCACCATATGTATTGTTAGTTAGAAGAGAGAAAAAGAACTACAGAGAAAGCAAATGTTTAGCATTTAAGTATAATATTAAATCTGACTTTATTTATATAGCCTAAATTATCTAGAATTGTAATGTCAGCAAATAAGGTGAATAAAAATAGGACTCTAACTTCACTTTACTGGGAAGACAGAGCCTTTTGAAACACCTGGTTAAGTGTACTTTGAGTGAAAGAAGAAGCTACCATCTGACACACTGAAGGATTATCCATTTAAATAACAGTCATCATGTAAAGTGACAAAATCCATTTATCAAATTCCACTACCTGCTTTCAACCACTTCAGAGTCATTAGAGTATCATTCTTTATGATTTAACCCAACTACTCACATGTATATCTTTTCAGGATCAGTCTGGCAACACTCTAATTAAGTAACCTGTAGAATTTCATGCTTGCAAATAATAGTGAGGGAGATAAACCCACAGCAGTAGTATAAATCTCATTACCTATGCATTTTCTTAACTATCTGTGCAACCACTACTTTATTATGACAGTATATATATATATATATATATATATATATATATATATATATATATATATATATATATATATATATATAAACTTGGTATTCAGCAATGCTCAGATTCCAAAAAGCTGAAGATTCAGCAGAATAGCTGACTAGTTAATTTAAAACGTTTAAGTGGCATGTTTTGCTACATAATGAGACAGATGAGCAGATTCCAAACTAATTTATAATGAGTGTGGGATGCACAATATGAAAATAAGTAAAATGGCAGTCTTTCAGAAAGAGTAAATGCAGTGAAAAAATTTCAAATGAAAAGTTATGCAGGCAGTTAGTGAATACATGTGCTCTGTGTATGATCCCATAATGCTACACTGAGACACAGATTTGCTTTAAGAGGTTCAGTTTATTTAATTGAGTGAACATTCCCTTGTAAGAGGAGTAGACAGGGCAGAAGTTTACTTCGTAATACAGTATGGTATAGCTTAGGCCTACGTTCTGCATCCAGGTGCCAAAGTATAGTGTGTAATGTATAGATGATCATTAAATAGGCCACAGGGTAAGAAGTCAATCACAGAAGCAATCCAAGAATGTGCAGATAGCTAAGTGATTCATTACTAGCTGCACAATTGACATAAGTTGTTGGCTAGGATGTTGTCTTATGTTTAGTCTAAGTAGCCATCTTGAAGTAACTTCTTTGGCTACCCATATCTAGGACACATGCAGAAGACTAGCAACATAAACACATTTACTGTATATAATAAAAATAATAATAATAAATGTGAAACACTCACTAGGGAAGTACTGCAAATTATGCATACAAGAGTAGTTAACAATAGCAGAACATTTTATGTAATGTAAGAAAATACTGCATTAGATGAGCATATGTCCCAGTACAAAGTAGCTGCCATATCCATCAGCCCAACAAACCTGCAGTATGCATAATAGGAGCATAATGCATGAGTTATACCAAAACACAGAAAAGCTTCAGGACAGTGAAAAATCCAAAAGAGCTTAAACAAAAATAGTAGAAATTACCATTGCTAAAACAATTTAAATATATATCTTTATTGAATGCTTTTGATCTGTAATGTCTGCAGGACTTGTTCAAAAGAACTGGCAATAGTAATTTCTTCATTTCTTTTCATAATGCACAGATCACTAGACAAATCTCTGTCACTCTTAACGGCTAATTAAAATGCATGGAATATTCTAATGGTGTACAAGTGAAACAACATTTATGATTCAAGGCACAAACTTTGCAGTAAGGCACATTCTGTGGTTTGAATTGCAATACTTTTACCAATATGCACTCCGTCAGTGAGATTTGCCTAGCAGATGGAGCATGCAAAACAAATGTGTGCAGTGTTACTGTTTTAGGTTACAGAATTCTTGTCATTGGATAATAAAGCATGTTAACAAAACATAATTGCACAACACATGCAAAAAAAATGTAGATAGAACTGTCTCTAACATGACTTCTCAGAAACATTGCATTTGAATTAAACTTATTAGGCAGTATCAGTTTTATGGTGTACAATGTGATGTGAAATAAGGACATGCATTACAAATGTGCATGCCAAAAGTTTGACCCGCCATTGCATACCACAAGCAAAGGGTACCCACCTAGATTCATTACTTTGATTATTGTCATGGAATGTAGCTGAACAACATGACTGAAACAGAATCACAACAAGATGCATGCTTAACTCTGAAATATGTTGGCTACAGTACAGAAATAACCAGTCTCACACCCATATGTACAAACACAGAAGCAACACAGTCTGGTTCAGCAGGATTAATGCAGATTGCTGTTGAATTGTGAAAGGCATGCTTAACTCAGTGAAAGTAATTCATGACAGCCGGAAAAAGCAAAGCTCAACTCTAGCACTACAAATGTAACACAGTTAACACAGTAATAACAAGTGAGTGAATCATCAATTCTCTAGCTACAGCAGTAGGACCTAAAAGTGATTTATTGTGGTTAAACAGAGTCATGTCTTGATGCTCCAAATATGAAGCATAGTAGCCTGACTGGACTATAATGCAATGTGGCATCTAAAAATTACTAGCAATATTTAAGCCCGCCACCATGTTACTTTGTCTCCATAATGATTATATGTGTCCAGTAAACTCTGCTGAATAATAATATCATTAGGGTCATACATAATTGGACATCATGGTGGCATACATTCCCATGCCAAGTAATTTACAAAAAAGGAAAAAACTGTTAAACTATTCAAAATACAATTTAAATATGTCAAAGAATGGATTTAAAGAATGTTTTTCCTTAACATACTTATCACAACATATAACAATGGGTACAAGACCAAACCTAAGAAAGTAATAGGTGTACTCCTAGATTTAATCATTACAGATATCCCCCTCCACTGAAATAGTTGCACATATAACAAAAGAAATAAACATATGCCCAAATAAAATGATATATAATATTTAATGTAATTGATAGAAGGAGCATGGAGGAATAAAGATTTGCAAACTATTGCTGCAATAATATTCACTACATCTTTCATTACCGATTTGAGTCAAAATAAGAGCACTGACTATAGATTTTGCAAGATGATATTGTTGATGACCATCTACATGAAGTGTAACAACAAGATTCAATAAAGTAGAATAAAGAAAGGAGTTCTAAAAATATTTTATGTGAGACAAATAAAAAAACATAATTAACTGTGTGCAATGGCTAGATGCCACTTTTCCACATATAAGAGATCACATTTATTATCAAAAGTTTTTGGATGCAAGAATATAAGCAACTGTTTCCAGAAAGATATTAGATTATTAATTTTCAATAAGTATACAATATACAGGTAAAGCTTTTGCCTATATTTACATAAAATGCAAAAGAACAGTAAGTGGGTTATACACTTAGTAAATCTAGTTTATGATACGTATTTAATTTAAATAATAGTAAATTAAATTTGTGAGTAATTGATTTTGTTGTAGATTTGTTATATAATAGTAATGGAAGGATAAATGATATTAGCCCTGTGGTTCAGAAACATTCCTTGACTGGCCACATATTGACCAATGCCAACAGTTTAAGTTATGCAATGGAGGTTAGAGACAATTACCAGTGTAAGAAGAGTCAATTGACATTACTGCAATTAACTAATTAAGGATGTAGTTCCAGAAACCACTATGTAGCCCCCCCCCAAATCTCCCTGTGGCTGGATGACCTATGTCAACCAATGGACAAGCAGCCTGCAAGCAGATGGAGACCTAGCAGAAGATGGAGTGGCAGGTTGATATTATGTTTAATGCTGCCACAGTTGCTGCAGACACTGTGTAAAAATATAAAATAAATGAATAGAAATAACACAACATAAAAAAAGTAAATAATATATAAAGAAGAAATAATGAGAAAGACAGAAAGAGAGAAAAATATACGCAAGCACACACACACACACACACACACACACACACATATATATATATATATATATATATATATATATATATATATATATATATATATATATATATATATATATTATATACTCTTGCAGGATATCCAAGATGGCTGCACAATGATCAAAAGATTAATTTCAGCTCTGCCTGAGTGAAAAAAAGAAACTGAGGAATGAGACCAGTGATGTTGTCAGTCTGAGTACAATTCAGTTACTTAGTTACTTGCTAGTAAGTATACTGCTTGGATGCCAGCAAAGAATACATGTAGAAAACCTAAAATAAAGTCAACCAGAACAGGTGAAAATAAAACACTCTCTGGGAAGAGTCTTGCAGCTGTTCATCAAAAAGCAGTTCAAGCTTCAGCTTTGGTACAAGAGATTGCTTTCTGTAATCACAGGGGAAAATAAATCTAATGTTCTCAAAGGTGATTAAAATAAATGAAACATTGAATGTGTGTATCAACTCAAATAACAAAAGGCTGGAACAAATACAAGAAGTGTCATCTTGCTAGTCAGATGTACTGATAAAACTGCAAAAATTAGGGTCTGAAATAAAGAAAAGACTGGCTGAGTATGAGACTTCTCAAGAAGGGCTATTTCAAAAAATGGTAGAGTTAGGAGACAGACCATGTAGAGATTTCCTGTTGTACCAGGGAAACTGGAAGGTACTGTCTGTATTAATTTTATGAAAGCACAAATAAGCAGCTGTACTGGTATTCCAGAGCAGGACTTATTAAATTTAAGGGCACATTGAGTTTATGCTCCAAACCTGGCCATGAGAAAAGACCCAAGACCTGTATTAGTAAAATGTAATCACACCAACAGAAGGAGTTGATTCTAACAAAGATATGGCAGAAGGGAAAAGTATTCAAAATTGGAGATAATAGAGTTTTTGTGGAAATGATTATTCTCTCTACAGCAGCTAGAAGAGAAGCAGATTTATTTCAGCAATAGAGGAATGTCGAGAGGTAGGTGTGAGATTTAAGGTCCTGTGTCCAGCAGTCATTTGAATATTTTTTTCCTGGAGGATGAAATGTATTTTTGATGCAGGACAAGCTAAGTAAGAAATGAAAAAATATTGAACAAAAAGTGAGACAACAAACAGGAGGGGCCTCTGCTTCTCATCCCTTGGACAATAAAGCTCACAAAACTTTGGTCATGAAATCTTTTCCAGTGTTCCAAAGGAAATACGTCAGAGATAGGATAAGCACAGGCATTGACTAGAAGAATTAGAAGTACCTTGAACTTGAATCAGAGTCTGATGCTGGGAGATGATCAGGAAAAGGACCAGTAACACTGAAATTAGTGAATAAATGAGAAACTATTTAGCATCAATCACATTTGTGAAATACGGCAAGAAAAAGTCTCTGAGAAACACTGGACTTCTATTGACTTTGTTCATCTTGTGGGTGTACTGTAAAGCATATGTGCACTTCATGTTATTAAAGACACTTAAAGGGGAAAATAACTGTAAGTAAAGTAAACATTGTTCTTATTAGGATTTGCATTTGTATAACCATTTCACAGTGTAAGGTACATATTATATATAGTGCATCAGTTTTGTGTAGTGTGCAGTCATGGGTATTTTTAATGTAGGGGATCTCTTCAGTAACTGTTGGATGTGTTAAAGGCAATAAAGTAAATAATTACTTTTTAGTTGTAAGAAATATAGGCTTTATGGTATAACAAGATTAGAAAGACTGTGCAAAACCAAGTTTAATGTTAATATGCTGTGATTGTGGGCTGATGGGGTGGGGATGGAGTGTAAAAATGTATTGATTATATCTTGTCTCCTATTTTTGCAATGGTAAATGTCTAGATTAATCCTTGACTTAAGTTATAAACAAGATATTTTTTGTAAGCAATCAGGTTTGAAAAATAAAACAAAATTATGAAGGCCATAAAAAAGTCATGCTTCTTACATCTGATTGTTCTATCTATTATCAAATGCTTAGTGGGAGTCAAGAAATCTGCTGCTAAGGTAGTTGCACATTCATTTCTGGGTGAAATTTACAAAGATTAATTGCTGACTGCTTTTATATGGAGATTAGCTGTCTGCAGGTGCAAGCAAATAATACTGAGAGTTCTGAGCATTCTTTGCTGAGGAGATGCAAAATGTAAAAGTACAATGACAAGTAGCTCAGTGAGAAATAAAGTCTGAAATTATAGGAAGTGAATAACAGATGGCAGCCTCTCTAGCCACCTGAATACTTTAACGCATCTAGTAGAACAATGTAGAATTTAGTTTTATTTAAAATTAGCCAGTGCACTTTTTCTTAGGGCTAAAAGTTGATTTTTTTAAAGCATACAAGCTGTTTTTTCAGATCTGGGAGTGCCTTCTACGAGCACCTCCAGGAATGTATGGATCAAGCAATCCCTAATAAAATCAAGACCTTTTCCACCAAAGGCAGGCGCCCGGTCTGGTGGACTCCAGCCATAAACAAACTCTACAACAAGAGGAGAAAGCTACTACATGACAGAGCAAAATCCCTAAATGGGAAGGCATCTCTGATCAATACTAGCAAAAAACTACGATCACTCATAAAATCATCCAAGGCCAACTTTGAGAGAAAAATCGCTAATGACACAAAAGACAATCATAAAGCCTTCTTTAGCTATGTTAGAAACCTGGGTGGAAACTCCCAGATATGCTCAGAATTAGTCCAAAATGATAAAAAATCACTGAACCCACAGACATTGCCAACATACTGGCAGACAGGTTCAGTGCAAATTTCTCCCTCCCTCCCCAAAAGGAGAAATATCTATCCCACCAGAGTCTAGCCTCCCAAACATCTCAGATGCCCAGGTGAGAGCTGCTCTCTCTAAAGCAAAAAACACAGCATCAATGGGACCGGATGGTGTCCCCGGCTGTGTGCTACACGAACTCAATGAGGAACTAAACCCACACATAAGGCTGCTGTTTAATCTTAGCCTTACTACAGGATACGTACCCAAAGAATGGCGTACGGCAACTGTGGTCCCACTCCACAAAGGCGGTGCTTCTACGGACCCTGGAAATTACCGCCCCATAAGCTTGACGAGCCTTGTCTGCAAAGCTATGGAGAGGATCATAATGGAACTCATAAATAGGGACATTGGGGACCTACAGACACTGGATCCTACCCAGTTTGGCTTTGTCAAGGGCAGATCCTGCCTCTTGAACTTGGTCAACTTTTTCGAAACAGTCACTAAGGCCATTGATGAGGGTAAGGCAGTTCACGCAGCCTACCTTGACTTAGCAAAAGCATTCGACACAATACCCCACTCGGGCATTATAGAAAAGCTCACCAGCTTAGATGTAAACCCATATGTCACAAGATGAGTTGCAAACTGGCTCAAGGACAGAACACACAGGGTTAGAGTTGCTGGTGCCATGTCAGACTCTAAGCCGGTCACGAGCGGTGTCCCACAGGGCTCAGTCCTGGGCCCCCTCTTGTTCGGCATTTATTTTTCTGAAGTGCAGGCAAACATAGGGGGATTGTGGCTGACAAAAGTTGCAGATGACTGCAAACTGGGCACCATAATTGACACTCCATCAGACACAGACATCTTTCAGAAAGGTCTCATAGAAATGGATAACTGGTGCCAGAGCCATGGCCTTAAGCTAAATGCCAAAAAATGTATAGTCATACCCTTTGGGAAAAACAAGGTAACCCCTAATTACCACATAGGTGGTAATCCATTAAACATGGAAGAAGTTATCAGGGAACTGGGGACCCAAGTTGACAGTAACCTCTCTTTTGACACTCACATTGCCAAAGTGGTTAGGAAGACCTTCTACATTGCCCACCTGATCATGAAGAGATTCACATCCAGATCAGGAGAGGTCATTGTACCCCTGTACTCTTCACTTATCAGACCAATGATTGAGTACAACACCCCATTCAGAATGTACCTTACCCGACACCTGCAGCAGTTGGAAAGACCCCAAAAGTTCCTCACCAAAAGGATAAAGGGGCTCAAACATATGTCATACGATGCCCGACTGAAGAAACTCCAGCTCTATTCAGTCGCATACCGTCTGCTCAGAGGTGATCTGTGCCTGACATACAAGGCCATGTCCAACCCGGAATTAATGGACATGCTCCACCTCAAAAAATCCAAATCCACCAGAGCCACGAGAGCAAGAGACTTAAACCTCAACACAAATATAAATAGGACGTGCTAGAGGGACAGATTCATCACCCAGAGACTCCCTACACTATGGAACAGAATCCCAGTCCATGTGAGGCAGAGCCCCTCACTGACTCTGTTCAAGAGAAATCTTGACGAGTGGATGGGAGATCGTAGGTTTACCCCAGGAATCATCTCTGTATCACTGCTGGACAGAGGCACAGCAAATTAATGGGTATAGTATTCTCATCCTAAGGGGTGGTGAAAGCCATACACACACTGGCTAGGCTTATAAATGCCCTAGGGCAGATAGCCTAGTATGAACCTATGAACCTATGAACCTAATAGAACAGACATGTAGCATGAACTTTAACATGGGTGAACTTAATGTTAGCTTAGTTAATATCTGTGGGTGCAGCTGTCAATTTAGTGTAACTGTTCCTACCTGAAGGGTCAAATTTATTTTTGAAGTACATAAATTTGTATATTTGTTGTAAGATAATAGGTCATGGGGTGTTTTGAAAATGTATTTAGTTTTTTTTTTTGTTTGAGGGTTTTCATTGTAACTGTTGTTTAACAGTTTGAAAAATGTGAAACACGTTCAAATGTAGATGAGAAGAAACACTTGTATAAAAAATCAACCTGACAAACATTAGTGTGTGCATCCAACACAAAAGTTGAAAATACACATTAATGAAAACTGATGTATAACAGTTGAGAATAATAGTTTTTTTATCACAATGGCTATATTATCTTGGAATATACATGACCTTACAGCTACAGACATAAAGTAAAAAGAATTGAATTACATTACGAAATGCAGACTGCAAATAACAATACTGCAGGAGACAAGTTCAGAAAGAAATGAGCTTGTCAAGCTGACAAAGAAAGGATTTCAGGATGGATATTCATCAAAATGTCAGGGGCAAAGAAAAAGGGAAGTAATAATGATTATTGCTAGAAGGACTCCAAAAGTGGTACAAGAGGATAAAAGACAATAATGGCAAATTTGTGGTAGTAAAGCACGATTGGCAAGGGAGGAAGATTATGCTGGCATGTATTTATATTCTACCAAAAACTGCTATTATGGAGCTTCAGAAAATTTGTGGAGCAATGATCAGCTTTCAGTAGCACATATTACTTATGGGGGACTGGGGTGTGATTTGAAATAGTGAGAATGTATCAGGGGACCAAGAAGGGAAACTATAACAAAAGATGATATATATACAAAGGAATGTGTAAACATATTTGGTATAGAAGATGTGAATTCAGCAGTAGGATGTCAGACACCCTTTACATGTATTGTTCCTCAAGGTACAAAAATTGTCTGGACTAGACAAAAATTATATTTCACAGGAACATGAGCATTTAATTGAAAACTTTGACATACATCCAATAACTATTTCCCATCATGTACCAATAAAAGCCAAGAAAAAATGTAGGGTAATTATGTAAAAATGAGACACTGGTGCTTTCCCACCTACCTGTTAAAAGAGAGGACTTTAAGAAATAGGTTGTGGGAATTGTTCAAGAGTTATTAAGGAACATAAACATATCTTCAGAAGTTAATAGTTGGTGGGATAAAGTGAAAACGGAGTTTAAGAACAGAGTACAAATAAAAGAGAAATAGATATGGATAATAAGTAATAGATATTACTTAGACTGACAAAGTTTAAAGTATTGCAGAATAAGGGAAACTTCACAGAAAAAGAAAATTTACAAATGCAATTGTGCTAAAGAGAGTATAAAGGAGCATCTGGACAATGTGCATGAGTTTAAAAAGATTGCAGTTAAGCAACTATTTTGTTAATAACTCCAGAGTAAAAAAAAACTTTTAAAACAATGACTTAGGTGACAGAAAGTAAGAATGGTCTCTGCCAAGCTTAAGGAGACTAAAATAAGAAAAATAACCAGAGATCCTGTAGAGGTATTAAAGATATTCTGGAAATTTTATGAAAATGTGTATAAAGCAGAACTAAAAAAACAGCACAAATGGAAATATTTATGGAAGAACCAAAAACAGACATATAGACCGAGCATGGTCAGAAGTAAACCAATCTTATATGCAAAAAAAATATATATGTATGTATGTATATATATGTATGCATGTGTGTGTGTGTTTATATATATATATATATATATATATATATATATATATATATATGTGTGTGTGTGTGTGTGTGTGTGTGTGTGTATATATATATATATATATATATATATATATATATATACACATATGTGTGTGTGTGTGTGTGTGTGTATATATATATATATATATATATATATATATATATATATATATATATAGATATATATATATAGATATATATATATAGATATATATATTTATTTATATATATGTGTGCGCGTCTGTATGTGTGTGTGTGTGTGTGTGTGTGTGTGTGTGTGTGTGTGTGTGCATGTATATATTGGTTATTTTACTTTTATTCCAGCTGGAGTACTTCCTTTTGAAAATGTATGGAAGATTTAATTATGCTAAGGTGAAAGGTAGATAAGGCTCAACAACTAACAGCTGCAATATGAGGAGATCAGATAAAAACTGTGATGTATAATAAGTCTCCAGGAAAGGCCCTAGGAACAGACACTATTCCTGTGGAAGGTTGGAAATTAGGATGGAAGAAAATGATAAGGATCTGGAATATTTTATTTAACAGTATTTTAAAAGGCAGTGAAGCACCAACATCTTGGAAGAAAGCTGGGTTTTCTGTATTACCTAAAAACAGTAAAGACTTGTTGGATGAGCTACATATAGACTCATTTCAATTTTAAACCATGATTATAAAGTGTTTATGTCTATACTAGCTAAAAGAATGGCCAAGATGTTGTCAAAATTGATGTGGATCAATGTGGCTTTATGGAGGGGTTTGGAAGAAAAGAAAGCAATTGGTTGAATAAACTGTGACTTTGTGAATAGGAAAATGGAAGCATTTGCATTTACTGATACAATAATAAAGTTAATTAGGGTGATATATGAAGGATCTGAGGCAAGAATTCATTTGTGATTGTTACTCTCTGATAAGTTGTGTTTCAACAGAGGAACTGGGCAGGGGTGTCCTCTTTCTCCTTTGTTATTTGCTTTATATTTAGAGCCACTGAAAAGGAAAATAAGGTGTTCAGAAATGCATGGATATAATTGGTATGATGATAGTCAAGAAGATGATAATCAAGAAAAGTTGGCTTTATTTGCAGATGATACTATTGTGCACCTGATGCATCCAGAAAAGGATATCTCAGTGTTATGGAACATTTTGAGACAGTTTCAAGTCTTTTCAGCATATAAAATGAATGAATATAAAACAAAGGTTATAGCTGTAAATTATGTACCTACACAGGAATTGGTTTATTGGTTCAGCAATACCCATATTTATGGGGACAAGATCATATGAAATATTTATGAGTATAGATTTAAAAAAAAAAAACTTCTGCTATGGCAGCTAAGGATGTGTGAAAAGATGCTAAACAAAAGATAATATAGAAACTGAGAAACTGGAAGATCTTGTATATGGATATGGATAGTAAGATACAAACAGTGAAAATAGTTTTAATCTCTTTAATTTTATATATGGTCAGACATGTTTTTATCAACGAGAGAGAAACTGTGGAAAAATTAATAAAGAGTTGAAGGAAACTATCTGGCAAGGAATAAGGGCAAGAGTTAAGTAGGATAAGCTGATCCTTCCAATACAACAAGGTGGTTTAGAATTACCTACTTTGAAGGGATATTTTAGAGATACACAGTTAAGGCTCATATATATAACAGAAGTTGAAAGTAATAATTCAAAATGCAAAAATGTGATGATGAAGCAGAGGCAAATGTCAAGAAATAAAGAGCCAGACAGAGAGAGAGAGATGGATTTTAGATGCAGATCTTTAAGGAGAATAATAAAAACCATACAGAATAGCATATTCATAAAGTAGCAGAAAGTATTCAAGCAAACATAAAAACATGAAAACAGAGAAAGGCGATTTTGACAATGGGGTTGACTGCAAGTAAGGGTGCAGAAAATAGAGATTATGGGGTTGGAATTTACTGGAAAAAGTTAGCAAAGGAACAAAGTTTGTACTGGGAACAAATAACTAGGGAGGGAAATGTAATAAGTGGGTTAATATGGATTTTCACCCTGCTATGCTTCTGCAATAAGGGAGCCAACAAATAAGACAGAGGGGAGAGCAACTGGTTCCCCAGCAAACAAATTGTGACACCTTGCTATGTAGTGGTGATAGTCTGGGTCTCCCCCTTCCTCTGGGACCATGGCCAAGCATGAATTAACTAACAGGTGCAATAAGTGTAACTTCTGTGCCTATATCAATAAGGATGACAAGTTTATACATCCGGTCTCCATGAGAGAGTATCAGTTGAAAGTAAGAGGTACATGCCAAACCTCCAATGTGGTCTATTTGGCTTCCTGCATGGAATGTGACGCATTCTATGTAGGTAAGACAAATAGGAAACTAAGAGACAGGATAAGGGAGCACGTTTACAATATTAGGATTGGGCTCAAAACCAATGCACTAGCTAGACATGTTATGGAGAAAGGACATGAGCATAGTTTTCAGTTTTTAATAATGGAAAAGGTTTTATTAGGACCTAGAGGGGGTGATGTTAAGACGTTTACTGAAACCAGGGAAGCTAACTGGATTATTAGACTTAAGTCAGATACCCCCCCAGGATTGAATGCTATGGTTTCAGTGAAACCGTTTTTAAAATCACGGAAATTGCATAAGTAAGATGTTTACTAACATTTTTTATTATATGTTATACCTACACTTACATTATATATTTTTTATGTAAGTGCTTTAGATATAATAGAGTGATAAGTTTTTTGTAGGTTAAGAGCTTGATGTATTTTTAATTAGAATCAGTATTTATAAACTGTTCTGTTGGACAGTTAATGCATTATAGCTAGTTTTTATTATCCCACTATATATTAATATGGATGGATAAGAATATGTATATTTTAATATGTTTTGACTTTTTTATATTTTATATACAATGTTTTGATATGGTTAGGAATGTATTGTATCTTTAAATTTTGTAAGACAGGACTACTTTCCCGCCAAAGTAATATATTTAAATGGGGGGTGAGCTATGTTGAGTAGATGGGTCTGAAGAAGCCATATCGGTGAAAGCGCTTACCTGCATCTACTGTTTGTGTAATAAAATCGTTTTTTGGAGCATTGGAGTCGTTTCCATATTTATTACACATTGGGTTTATTGGATATATGCTGAACTTTTGGTCACAGTTTGCGTCAGTATTTGGTTTACCTGCCCTTTGTCTAATAGTCATTTTAAAATACTCAAATTTATTTTCTAAGCTGGGCAATGAATGTGAAATAGTTTTGAAACATAAATTATGCACATTTCAAAGGCATCTGGCTGCTTAGAGCAGTGGTTTGAATTACCCTGATCCTGCTGGAAGGTGGGGAGAGAGACTGATGGACAACTGGCAACAGCAAATCAGAAGGCTACAGGAAGTGGTGAATGAGGAAGTTATAAATACTACTTCTGGCAGTCCTTTTAGATTCAACAAGCACTCAATGATCAGAAAGAGTTCAAGAAAGGGAAGCAGAGGCCAACTCCAAAAATCAGAAGCAGAGCGAGAACTTTGTGCACCAGGGGCTCAGACCAAAAAGAATACAAAGCAACAACTTCATGAATCAGTGCTACTGACTTCTGAGTTAAAGGACAGTAATATGGAGTTCCCCCATATGGTAACTAATTATTTTAAAGAGTTTACTTTGTATAACTTTTCAGATACATTTTAAGTGTTGAACATGCTGATGTACTTTCCAAAGGATTAAGTTTTGTGCCTGCCAGGAGAACAAGATTGCCTGCAACTATTATAGACTTAAAATTATTTACAAGAAAACAGAACTTGGCTTTATGGTTTAACAATAGTGACTTGAATGTTTTTAATAGTATTTTTTGTATAAGTCCAGTACATTCAGCCCTCCACTAAATAATATGATTCTTTTATATGAAAAATTGTGTAAACGAGATATTATGAGTCTATTAGATATACCATCCAATGTGCATATGTTTAATTTAAATAAGCATGAAGAAAAATTCTTGAAAGAACTATGTGACAACAAAGAACTGAGTGCAATGAAAGCTGATAAATGGGATAGGTTGGTCATTATGAATTCTGTTGATTACAACAATAGAATGAATGCCCTGTTATTAAGTGAAACATATGTCAACATATGTCAGAGCTTCATGCAATGAGCTGAATATAGCTTATGCCAAGATTGACATGGTGTTATTCGACATGCTTATGCAGGGCAAATTAGTCAAGATGACTACATATTTATGGAAAACAATTATCTTGTCATTGCTGGAATCTTTGGGATTCCTAAAATTCATAAGTGTATGACAGACCCCCCTCCCCTTAGACCTATTGATCATGGTAACAGGTCCAAAACACATTATATTGCAAATTTTATGGACCATCAGTTAAAGGATTCTGCTGGTCAAATATTACATATTTCTCATGATTCATGGCATATTTTAAGTAAAATTAATACTGTTGCATATGATGAGGATTTTTTTTTTGTGACTATCAATGTGAATAGTTTATATTTTCTTATACTCCACAACGTGGGGCTGAGATGGTTTGAGGAAGTCTTGTTTGATATTAACATAATGGAAACAGATAAAGTTAATATGGGTACAATCCTTATGGAATTGTAGTAACTAACTATTTTTTGAAGGGCAATTGTTTAAACAAGTGACTGGTGTGGCAGTGGGCATGGCCTGTGCATCCAGTTTTTCAAACCTGGTGATGGCACAGTGGGAGTATAAATTTGTGTTAAACAGTATTTACAGTGCTTGTTGGTCTTATTATACCCATTATTTGGATGATATTTTTATTTTATGGACAGATATGAAAGACTGCTTAAAATAATTAATTGAATATATAAATAGTTCCACTGATTTTTTTAACATTTTCATTTGTTTAATATGCTGAATGTAATTCTTTTTTAGATGTAAAACTGTGTAAGAATAAGGTTCATAGATGTTATAGTTCCAATTTATATAGGAAAACAACATTGTCGAACACATATCTTCACTTCACCAGTTGGCACCCTAAGTATCAAAAGAGGGTGTCGTCAAAGGCAACTGGTGAGGTTAGCAAGGATGATCATTGAGGATGAATTATTTGTTAGTGAATGTGACATCTTGTTAGATATGCTTAGTAAATGCAGTTACCCTTCCAACTTTCTTACAGAAATTAAAACCAAAATGTTTCTAAAGCATTTTAATGGTGTATATACCCCCTTATTGGAGTTACAAGATCTAGTTGAGAATAATTTGAATGAAGTGGACACAAACAATATTTTACCTGTTATGCTTAGGATTTTGTGGGGAGGAAATATTAGACAGTAACTGCACCATGACTTTTATTACTGCCTTTCCTATAGATAGTGATGACATTTTTGATTGTATTAAGAACAACTGGTGTATTTTCTCCTCTAATTACAAAATCATGAATGTTTTGAGGAATGGGCCTTTGTAAATAAGAAGGATAGGTTCTTTAAAGCACTTTTGGAGAAAAAAGACAAGAAGAGAACTTGAAAAATATGGGGATGGCTAAGTGCAGTTGTTGTTCTTATAGTAAACATATACAGCATCAATGGGTATTTTAACTGTGAGTCCACCCAAGCTGTTTATGTGGATAGTTGTCAGCATTGTCAGTCTTTTTATGTTGGGAAAACCTCTAGGAAGTTTGAATAAAGAATATACATATGAACACCTACTTGCAATTAAAAAATGCAAAAATATCAGTACCCTTTTCAGGCACATTTTAGACCACCCCTTACATGTTTTTAAATTTACAGTGTTAGATTAGGTTAAGAAAGATATGAGGAGGTTAGTAGTTGATGAAGACCTACTTAAATCTGAATTGATATGGCAGTTAAAGTGAAATGCTTTGGAAAAGCCTGGATTGAATTAAGCATGTTCAATTTCATCAGTGTTACAATTAAAATAATCAGAGGTTTAACAACATTTTCATCTAGTATGCAGTTTTGCACACACAGACACACACACACACACACACACACACACACACACACACAGTTACAAAAAAAAAAAATATATATATATATATATATATATATATATATATATATATATATATATATATATATATATATATATATATATATATATATATATATATATATATATATATTTATTTATTTTTTTGACCGGGATACCCATTTTCAGTGGAGGCCCGGGGAGAAAAGCTCCATCATACATACAGAAAAACTGTTACATTAAACAAGTTAATGGACCATGCAGTAGTGCAGTGGTAGTGTTGTCACCTCACAGCAAGAGGTTCTCTCGTTCGATTCTTGGCTAGGGTGCCTTCTGTGTGGAGTCTGCATGTCCTCCCTGCATTCGTGTGGGTTTCTTCCAGGTGCTACAGTTTCCTCCCATGAAGAAAGACATGCATCTGGAGTGTTTCTCCCCGGGCCTCCGCTGAAAATTGGCTTTGCTCCAAGTCGGAATTTCCCAGTTAACAAATGTTAAATAAAAAGTTAAAGCACTGTTACAACTACAATACATAGGATGAAAGTTTTTCATTCTGTCATATATAAATCTGATTTGTTATAGAGTAACAATTAGGAAGCAATGTAAGGGGATGAAATATATATATACACACACACACACACACACACACACACACACACACACACACATAAATATATATTTTCGGCTGCTCCCGTTAGGGGTTGTCACAGCAGATCAACTGTATCAACTGTTTCCATTTCTTCCTGTCCTCTGCATCTTGCTCTGTCATACCAACCACCTACATGTCCTCTCTCACCACATCCATAAACCTTATCTTAGGCCTCCCTCTTTTCCTGTTACCTGGCAGCTTCATTCTTAGCATCTTTTCCTCAATATGCTCTGCATCCCTCCTCAGCACATGTCCAAACCAACGTAATCTTGCCTCTCTGGCTTTGTCTCCAAACCTTCCAACCTGGGCTGAGCCTCTAATATACTTATTCCTAATCCTGTCATATCTATATATATATATATATATATATATATATATATATATATATATATATATATATATAGTTATATTAATATTTATACAAGTTTTTAGTATTGATGCAATTGCTATTTTAAGTAATGTTGAAGACTGTTATTGCCATTTGATATCTGCCTTTTGTATGCCATTAGTCAAGTTTTGTACTACATGACATGAAATCATTGCATTTATACTGGGCATTTTATGACATCCAACAGTTCTGGTGAAATCCCTTAATAGGAAGTTATAAAAGTTTCAGCTACATTTCCTGATTGTGGCTTACTTCATTTCTGACTGTTAGCAGCAGTGTTGTTTGCTTCCAGTGGTGTCAGTGGTTCATATAAGTTATGGTGCTCACTAAGGGCCAGACTTGATAAAATGGTGTACAAAAAGACTACTATGTCTTGGCAATTCGCTATTTTACACATTCCCCTATGGAGCTATCTAAACAAAAAACTACTTGTCTTAATTACCCTTTTCTCATTGATGAAGCTATAAATCTTACAAAACTGGCTTGACAGATCAAATGCATCATGGGATAGCTTTAAACATATGGTAAATATATCATGGCTAATAAATTAATAGTTAGCAACCAAAGCAAAGGCTATTATGCACAGTTGTGAAAAACACTTTTTGACAATGCACTCCAATAATTTCAACTAAGCACATCTACATGTTAAGCTGAGTTAACACAGAAAACTTTTATTACTAAAGTCTTGTTTTTTTTTCTCTTTCATTTATATATCTGAGACCATATTGTTATGTACTTCTGTTATTGTATTAATTGCACTTATGTTATGACACTTGTCACTCGGTGTTCATAGTTATGTCATTATTTTCTTTTTTTTTCTGTTAATTCTTTAGTTATAAACAATGCTTTCTCTATGCAAATATGCTTATTACATGTTTAAAATGTTTTTTGTTATTTCTTCACAGAAATCCAAGTAAAGATATTGGAAAAAAAAAACAGGATGCTTAGATTGCAAAAACAAGATGCTTAGATTGCAGGCTAGCGACTACCTTTTCTACCTGGGATTAGTATCAGCATATAGGCAAAGTAAAAGGGAGAGAGGAATCTTAAGTGAAATACCTGTTCTGGTAGTGGTTTTAGTTGAATCTAGAACAGAAGCTGCAGTTAAAAATGAATAATTAGTAGGGCACAAAAATATTGCCTGATAACTGTAAGAATGAATGAGAAATGGTTAGAGAAGACCGGGAAAAGAAACTGAAAAAAAATTTACAACAGAACAATGGGTGGACATATGTCTAGCTTCCAAGTATGCAACAAACTCCCAAAGGCTTAGAATCTTTTGAAGTGTTTGCATAACTAAGGCAGACTTCAAAAATATTTTCCTCAGGCAGATAGCAAAGGCTGGAGGTGTGATGAGGAATAAAGACTTAATTGTGAACATATGTTTTGGGAGTGTAATGAGATGGCTGATTTTAAACATTCCCCACAGAGTGCTCTGTAATAAATATTGGGTGAACAAATGTCTGTAACTAAGAAAATGATTCTTTTGAGCTGGGACACAGGATCTGCATTGCCTAGACATAGTAAGATCTTATTAAGTTTAATTCTGGTGGCAGCTAAAAAAGCAATTATTAGAAAATTGAAATGAAAGTCTACACCAACTGTATTTGAAGTATTTAATATTATAAAAGAGATAAAAGAACTGGAAGAGTGATCTTAGAAAAGGGAAGGAACATATTATGTAGTAATAAATGGAAATTGTGAGAAGAATGCATGCAGAATAATGTTCTGGAAGAGGAGTGAGGTTTAAGGGAGGACAGGAATTCAGCAATTTATGTTATGTTAAACTAATGATAGTTACATGGAAAGAAAAGACGTGATGTATAATATTGGTAAATGGAAAAATGTTAATGTGATTTGTTTTCTTTTTTGTTATTGTATATTTGCCTATATCTTAAGTAATGATTTAATAAAGGTGTTAAAAAATGAAGTCCATGCATGACTATCAGGCATACAAGTAGATACAGAATTGCAAACTGTTTTTATGTATGCAGTGGAAAGATGATATGCTTGTCAACACAAACTTCATAAAATGAGAAAATGGTGGAATTACAGGCACTAAGTCCAAAAGATAAATAAGACCATGGATATTACCCACACTCCTTGTGAATATCTGGGACTACAATGCAAGCAGTGCACTTGTGGGATATCAGAGCCCATGGAAGGTGTAATGGGGCAAGTCTAATGCAATGAATTATGGCAAAGCGCTTGACAAACATAGTCACCTGTACAGACATTACAGGGCAGCATACTGACCATGTCATTGTGACGTATCAATGTCAGTTGATCCAGTGAAATTAACATAGACACCTGTCAGCATGTGGCAGATGAGTTAGATGCCAGCCAGTAATACAAGACAGAGTAGTTGTAAAGGCAGCATGCCTGGTTATGCTGTATGTAAGTAGTACTGCCAGGGTTCCTATTCAATGATCGAACATGCATTCTTTTGAATGCTTCTTCATCGAACTTGAAAGCACGAAAAGGCAAAATAGCGAAACAGCATATAAACAAATTCTTTCCCTGGGAAGAAAACCACTTGGCTGCTTCCGTTACTTTGCTGTAGTGCGATCTCGGAGTTGGTATGTTTAAGTAGGGGGTGCGGGAGGGCACAACCCCCCACTTTATGTAATGTTTTAAAAACATTTTTTTTTGTTTTGCAGAACAGCAAATTTTTTCCCTTGGAAAAAAATTGATGTTGTAAGCATTTCAGATTGTAAGCTTTTGCTTACATGGGTTCGATAAATCATAGTTTGCTTTTTTAAGCGTTTGAAAAATAAACGATAACCAGAACAGTCAACCAATAAGCACAGAAATAATTTTAGTTCTAGTATAACAGCATCCACGAATTCAGCACCAGCACTTCCAAAGCACTCCACAGGTCACCAGATTCAACAACGTTTATTACATAAAATAAAAGTTAAGCGCTTTCATCTTACATCCAAGACTTCTTCAGAACAATGATTCATACATAAATTAATCATTTTATAGTCCCTTCTCCCATCACATGATTTAAATGCTACAAGATCAGAATGCATATTTAAAGTGCTAGTGCTCCATTTTATTCTTTCCCTTTCCTACTGACTTCCTTTTTCCATATAAATACTTTTTAAAAAACTTTTTTTTAAAAAAACTTTATAAAAAACAACACTAATAAAATTATACAGTTGCTCTGTACATATTTACACATGTTTTTAAAAAATTGTAACTTCAAATGTGTGATGTTTGTTTTATAGCAGGGGCTTAACTGATATATATTCATTTATTCCAGGATAAACAGATGCATTAAGCTGTATCTGCCACCTGGTTTCTTTCTCCCCTACTATTTTTTTAATGTCCCCTCCCCTCCTGTTGGGTTTAATTATTTCTAAAATACCAAAATGAAAAGTATTGCATTTTTCATTCTCCTTGATGTGTTTCCATAAAGCATTTTTGTCGTCGTGTTTCTTAATACAATACAAGTGGTCGTATATTCTATTGCGTAGGCATCTGGTGGTCTTACCTACATAAAAACATGCACACTGTGTGCATTTAGCTAAATATATTAGGTACTTAGATCTACAATTCCCTTCTTTAAACCTTATTACTGTGTTATTGTAGTTTTTGGACTGTTCACTATGTATTGACATTGTGAACATGTTCCACATTTTCTGGTACCCAGAATGTCCCTAGATGTGCCTTTAGTAATGGTTTTCTTTTCTAACAGATTTTTAATATTGTGTGTACATAAGTGGGTACCTCCCCCACAACTTTGTGCACTGCTTCATCTGCCCTTAATATATTCCAATTTTTTCTTATTATGTTTTTAATTATCTCACATTCAGGTGCATATCTTAAAATACATGCTTTGCTGTATTTGTTTCCATCTTTCCTATTGTCAGGATTTTTGTCAACCTCTTCATTAGTAATACCCAACAAAGGTCTATATCTAGTTTTACTTAGTTTCTTGACATATTGTATAATGTCAAGTATCATGCTCCATGGATATCCCCGATCTAAGAATAAATGTCCTGTTTTCATTAGTTCCCTATCCAAGTCAGTAGGGTCCGATGTCATCCGAGCCACCCGAATGCATTGTCCTTTTATTATATTTCTTTTCTGTGTGTAAGGATGATTGCTAGAAAAGTGTAAGTATGAATTGCTAAAGGTAGCCTTTCTAAAAATATTGGACTTAAATTTCCCCTCTTTAATAGTTGTAAGGGTGTCGAGATAGGGAATGCTTTCCTTGTCAGTATTGAATGTAAATTTAAAATTTTCACTACAGGAGTTGAGATATACCTTAAATTCTTCTAATTCCCCCAGACTACCCTTCCAAACAATAAAAATATCATCTAGGAACCTAAGATAGCAGGACATGTACCCACTCCATTTTGTATTTGTAATGTATTCAGTCTCCCAATCAAAAAGTACCAATTCCCATTGCCACCCCCTTGATTTGCTTATAATATTCTCCTTCGTAGAATATGTAATTGTGCGATAACACTAAATCCATAAATTCTAATATTAATAAAGTTCTATCCCATGACACACATCCTATATTCTTAATACTTTTTTCAAATCTATCTAGTCCTTCATCCTTGGGAATACTTGAAAATAAGTCTACTACATCAATCGTAATAAGACATTCTACTTCATTTACCATATGTGATTGCAGTCTTCCTAAGAAATCCCATGAGTCTGCTACTAGATGTGGAATACTTGTAAAGGTCGTTTTTAGCCATTTGTCTATAACTTTCCCAAATGGGAGTGACTTGGATTCACTTCCAGATATAATAGGTCTAAAAGGGGGATCATGTGAATTTTTATGGATTTTCGGTATTCCTACTATAGTACTGATTATTGGACTGTCCACTTTTAAGAATTTATATAGGTCTTGGTCTATTCTATTTTCTAATAATAGATCTTCTAAATATAGGTTAATTTTGTGATTTTTTTAAGCGTTTGATGATTTAACATAGACCTGCACTGCCATGGGTCTTGCTTAGGCTGTTTATCTAAGAATATGAAATAATGGTTCTGTTCCCCGGCATAGGACTGCCAGGGCCATGACAGTGCATATAGCGTAGTAGGGGATCAAATCCATACTTCTGTGGCAGAGCATGGCAGATGGCATGGTGTACAGTCCAACTGTGCTAGGCATATGAACCCTACCATGATGGGGTGGTCACCACTCAGAAAACAGGTGAGAGGGTAAATACTCTTAACTGCATGGACAGTGCAGCTGTGCCCAGAGGTGTGTATTGCTTTGAGAAGTGATACTTACCAGTAACCACAGCAAGCTATAATGTAGGAAATTCTTTAGCTATGGCATATATATGTGATTTTGCATCTGCAGTTATATATTTACTTCTACATCCGGTGAGAGACTTCACCTACCTCTACATCTGGAATGTGGTTCCATATACCTGCAGAAGAGCAGCCAGTTCTCCTCAGTTTACTCAGGAGTTCAAAAAATTACTGAAAATGAAAATTTACATAACATATGTACAGAAAATGCCATAGTGGTTATTCATTACAATACCTAAAATAACTTAAATATCTGAACTTGTACAGTGTCTCTTATAGATATCTAAGAGGAGATCTTATTCAGGTTTATAAGGCATTTAGAGACAACTATTTCTGTGCATGTTTGGGATTATCAGAAGGTACTAGACAATCATCAGACAACCAATTTTTTTGAGCCAAAAAGCATCATAGAAAATGATGAAGTCTATATCACATGGGATCACCCATTACCAACAGTTCAAAATATAGATGCTAGAAAACCGAATATAGCTGTCCTTGGAAAGAAAACAAAAGTAGCATTAATCAGTGAAATTGTCATGGCCAGTGACTACAGTGTCTTGTGTACAGACAGACACAAAGTTATAAAATATCAGGATTTTCAGGCAGAAACAAGAGCAATGTGGAAGAAAGATACCCAGGCAGTTCCAATAGTAGTAAGAACAATAGTCTTATAAAAATGAATCTATTTAAATATGTTGCCAATACATGTAACCCTGTACGAACTGCAGAAGGAGTCATTACTGGGCACATTGTGGGTGTTGCAAAGAGCATTTCTGGCTGACATTAAAGGTTGAAACAGTACCAATTTCATAAACTTTAATCTTACTTTGACTTAGCAACGTGGTCCATTCCTGTCATGGTATTAGAAACACAAAAGACTTGGAGAAATTAAAAAAGATTCTATAGGAATGAGAAGTGTACTAACTGATTCTCTGAGAGAGCAGCTGATGCACAGAACAGACTACCAAATTACATTAAAGCAAGTACTAGTTTAGATATTTTTAAGAACAGCCTGGACATTTAATATAGGAAAAAGTGTTTTGATATTTTGGCAGGCTAGAAGGGCATTAATGACTGTACTTAAAATATGTCTATGTATGTATGTATGTATGCATGTATGTATGTATGTACCTTAAAGCACACTTGATATTCATACTTACTGCACAATCAGAAACACTCTTTTTTTCTAACCTATTCTTCACACTGGTGCAAAATTCATAGAGACACATGTTGAGGTCACTGTAGTGGTGCCTATACTACTCACAAATGTTGATATACCAGTTACAGTAGTCACTGCTCAGGCATAGCTGTACAGGGCATCAGACTTACAATGGAGACTCTCATAATTGGTCTGCTGTAGGCACGTCCAGGTGGTCCCTGTACATTATGTACAAAAATATATTGGAATCTTTAGAAGACTGCTTGGGTGCCCTGCTACCATCAGTATCTTCTGAAGCCATTGTCACTTCATAGGTCACAATTTCAAGTTATACGGCAAGTTAGTCATGTCAATGCATGTGGCTAATGACAGATCCTGAGGGGTGGACACTGAGCTAGTGTGATATGATGCTCTGCCATCTCATGTGGCACATACATACATGTCATGGTAGGATGGTGTTTTGGTGTGGAAGGTACAACAATATGATTGTATATAGTCTGGATTAACCACATCTACTTCCATTATTGCTGTTCTCTGCCTGTATGAGCCATGAACAAATGTAACATATATCCATGTGACCACTGCAGTCAGTCTTCCGCCCACCCGTGAGCAATGCTCTTTCAAGCCATTCATGTGGGTGCATGATCAAGGGCACACCTTGTAGCAAAACTTTTGGGTTGTGTAGAATGTGAACAAACTGTAAATCAGAGACTTTTATTCAATCTTGGCTCATTAACATAATTACTATGCTATTAGCTTAGAATTTACATGATAAATTCAGCAGTAGATAGTGCAGTGGTCATTGTGCTATTGATCTGAAACACTTTTGTCAAAAAGAGGCCGAATGAAATACTTAGGATTCAATATGGATTCTGGAACATACTACAGATGATGTAAGTGTACAAGAGATATTGCCTGCACATGTTTTGTAACTTGGCTGACACACCAGCTTCAGGTTGGCAGTTATTTTTAGAGTATAAAATGTTTGGGCTGATAAAAACTGAATACAATCTGAGGGTTATGTGTTCAAGACGTGTTCTTAATATGTTAAGAAGTATACTGCTACTGTAATTTATTTCTCTAAGCTAGGGTTAGGGTTTTAGGAAGTAATGCACATAGGCTTTATGAGCAGACTACGTACAGGATAGTTTCTCATTGTTGACTATCCTTTATTTTCCTGGGTATTGTGCCAATGCACTTAACTGCAAAATATTGCTGTCTGACCTATGGGATTTATAGGGTAAAGTACTGAGGACAACAGTCTGTGACTTCCTATTCCCCTTGTTTGGCACGTATTTATGGGGAGAATTTTTTTGTTAAAATATGTATCCCAAGTTTTTAGTTGTGATGAATGGGGAAGGAAAAGCCAGTTTAACTCCTACCTACATGGTGTATGAGTGGAAGGGATGATGCATTTTAAAATGTGTGTTTATCTGTTCTGATGTTGTTTTTGTCTGTGTGTGTGTGTGTGTGTGTGTGTGTGTGTGTGTGTGTGTGTGTGTGTGTGTGTGTGTGTGTTTATCATTGTGGAAAAGAATGCAAAGCTCAACTGAACATCTGTGGTGTTGCTTGTCGGGGGGGGGTAGTGGTTGGGAAACATTTTTCAAATTTGTTTCTAGATTTGTTTTTCATTGAAGGGTTAATAGAATTTATGGTGCTTGTATGGAATGCAGTTTGATACATTTGCATTATGTTGCACTGAGCCAGGAATATGTTAGCATGTCCCCCCAACCCTGGCTCAGTTTGATACATTTGCATTATGTTGTGCTGGGCCAGAGTTAGGGGGTACATAACTGACATTTACATGTACATCTCAACCAGGAGGCTACAGTGGGGGTGGAGATTACTGACATGGTCACAGATTGCTTACATCAGGTCTCAGCATAATACTGTAGTACATGCATTCAGATGCAAAGGATCTCATACCAGTAGGCTACGATCATGCTGCTTGCATGTTTGTAGTGTCACTGATAGTGTGTGTAATGAGCAAAGTGGTTAATATAAAAGTACATACAGGTACATCCTGTAAGGCATGCAACAGTGCAGCAGTTAGTGAGATAGAAAGTATGCAGGTGAACACAACTGGACTCATTCCCATTTGTGGGTGAAGCTGTGGACGTGATGTTTTGGGTTAATGGCACAGAGCACTTAGCATGTTGCAAATATCAGGCCGGAATGTAAGGGCTCATTTCAAAGGTTAATACTGCTCTTTGTTGTGTATACAGGCATACTTCCATTTGGGAGGTGACTGCTGTCTCATGGCAGGCACCTTTACTGGTAACATATGCCTCTTTGGGGGCCAGTTGTAACACAGTCCATAGCAACTTAAACTTTCTTGTGGAGTACTGTGATATGGGTGCAAGGAGTATAACAGGCAAACAGCTTAACACATATCTGTCTTCACATTTCACAGCATGACACCTAAAAAGGACAGGAAAAGAATGGAGAAGTTCTGTGAGTAAGTGAATGGCATTGTGCTGCAGGACCTCCATGAATATAGCCAGTAGTTAAGATAGACAGACCTTCCCACTAGTATGTTGCAGGGATGTTGTTGGACAGGTCAGTGCTGTCATAGTCATAAGTGTAGAGAATGCTCCAAGTATGATGTAGGGCCACCAACATAATCCATCTTGCCCCCAACAAGGCCACAAACAAAGTCAGTACTAACCAGCATGGACCAGTTCAAGGCATCTCTGGCTGGGAGGAACAACAGCTCACTCACACCCAATTGGAGGACTTGATATTGCTACAGAACTTTGCTAAAAACTTTAAATGTCAGAAGGCAAAGCCCCAGGTATCTATTGCCTTACATATATATAATTTACTGCAACCTGCCCAAGTTAGGCTTGTAGCCAAACAGAATTTGGTCTATTTGTTTTTACAGACTTGTCAGACCTTCAGCTACAGCTTCAGTCTGCACCAGGTATGTGGCCTTTAAACGTTCATGCTACTCTATTTTATAGCTGTAGCCACATTGAGATTTGGGTGTGTAACAAGCTAGCATTGACATGCTTGAATGTGTGTATCTCAGTGTCAAGGTCTTTTTCCATGGATGTCAGCATGCCTGATATTGGGGAACTATTTATCCTGATGATAATGGTTTCTACAGCCTTGCAAAGTCTTTAGTCTTGAAAGTATAATGAGGCAAGGGTAATGTGGTGAGCATATCACTTTCCCTTTTCTGAGATTCTCCTTCTACTCCTGTGCAACCCACCCTTCAGTCTCAGGATGCCACTACAGGACTGAAGTTGACAGATGCATCAGGACATGATGTACCCTCTTCCCTTGAATCCGTAACATCAGTGAGTGCTAGCAGCTCACATGAACATGTGAAAGGAAGTAGGATCTGGTATACCTTTGACTGCTAATGCCACTGTTTCCATCCCACACCTTAGCTTAGTGTCTCTGTGGCCACCCCACAGCAGATGTGCATGGCCATCATACTAGGACAGTCTGCCTTTGCAGCCATTGCAGAGATGATTGGTGTAATACATGATCTGTTTGATGACCTGAGAGAGGGCCTTGCCCATTTATGTGATATTCTCAAACTACACCATGAAGAGTCTGTATCTACAAGTTGCCATTGTCTAACTGCACATGGTGAGAGGTGTCTGTGTGCAACTACACACTGTAGACATTACCATTCTTATGGCTGATTCTCTGCCATTACTGATGGGAACCCCTCCATGGAATCATGGTGGTGTCAGAAGATAGTCACTTCCGTGGGTATTAGCAATGTATTGGGTGCTGCAGTGTGGATACTCACTTAGATGAAGTGCACAAGTTGAAATCACCCATAGCATGTGTTGCTATTCAAAGTCACAGACCACTCCATCCACTTTTCTAGCTGTGTATCATGCTAATGATGATCTTAAGAGAGGTTGGTCTTACAGATGGAGATTTGTATGGTTGGAATATAGACCCCCTGAAGGTACTCTGTATACGTCTTCTTCAGTAGCTGTGCCTATGCTTACACCCCCATACTCATCACCACCTCTGCCCATTTACACCAAAGTATAGAGATACTGCCCCATTCTGAACAGTCTTCATGAATCACCAAACTCACTCAGCCATGATGCAAGCACTCTCACTTAGAAAATCAGTAGCCACCTATAATGTCTATTGACATCACCAGTCACTGTGTCCCTCTCTAGTGCATATGATGACAATGGTGCCCTGCCCTTGGTACTCTCTTACTAGGATAGCCTGTATCTGATGCACAAAATGGTCAGTCCACACATGGTACAGCATAGCATAGCTTGGTATTAGTGTTGCATGCATCGCTGTTAATCTTTGTTATATTATGTCTGGCCTATAGTTGTAAACTAATCACTGCCTCCTCACATCCTTGCCAGTATCATGGCATGCAGTGCTTACCTTTGCCTAGCATGGTCACCTCCTCCAGCTGGATTCAACATGGATTCCTCAACAAGCAGCTCCTTTGTTAGGCACTATGCTACTTCCACAATGTCTATGCCCTAATGTATTTGTTTTCATACCAGCATGTTGTCTAACATTACATACACTACAAATATGTTGCTATATATTTCTGGATCAAACTGCAGAAGGTCACCAGAAACAGCTAGGTAGCAAAAGTGAGCCTTCATCAATGCAAACACATGCTTGAAAATGCCTTTGGTCTGTGATGCAGCAGTGCTATATACATTGTCTGCCATGGTCTGTGGATTTCTTATCCAGATCATTGGCCATAGGTGCAGACCATATCCATATCACCAGTAAGTTGTCCTTGAGGAAAATCACCTCACACAAATCACTAAAATAGATGGGACATGAGCCAGATGTGGGCATCATGGGCATTGCCAGGATAGTGTATGGACACATTACATATTACATCATCTGCATTGAAGACAATCTGGCATTTGATGGAGTTGAACCCTTACAGTTTATATATCATTGCCTTTCAGCCTCATTTGGATAGCAATGTGGGTAGAATGAATAGCTCTCCATACCTCAGAGAACTTGGTTTATTTCCTAAAATTCCAGTATGGGGATGTTTGTGTCTTGTGACATACATCTGGACTACACATGCTCATCCACATGCTAGCATGGCATCAAGAACCCTTATGTTGTGTATGTAAGACTAATGTATGGGATGCACTCACCAGATCTCCTGCTGGTCACTGGAAGATTCCTGCAACCAGTATTCCCAAAGCTACACATAACCTGGTGTACACAGAAATTTGAATTCCACTTATCACGTGATCCAGCATGTGAGGGTGACACATCTATAACAATTCCTGCATGATGCCTTTGTTCACTATTTCTGTGTCACAGGAGGGGATGAAATGTTAGCTGTAGTTGGATAACTCTGGAGACACAGTGGATGATGAAATGCACCCCATGACTACTAGATGCAAGGATGGCCTGATACAAATACATCTGTGCTAAACCTATTGCTTCCTCTTAACATGATTTAATTGTCCCTGTCTCTCTACATCATGATGTTATGACATACAACAGTTGTACCTCATTGTGCATTTTTATACATTTCTGAGTAGCTCTACTGTATTGTATACTCAGATTTCAGCTGCAATCATGCTCATTCTAATAATGTTGCTAATTTCCATCCCATTGTATGTTCATTTGTGTGTTAGGCTGGCTGGAATATTTCACAGCTTGTTGTGGTCATGCTTGGTATCACCCCCCACCCTGAGCCAACACTCATCTAACAAGTTTACCTTTAGCATTGTGTTGTTTGAATGAGTCTTTTTTATATACCATATAAAACAACTGTTGTTCTATTGATATTATTAAAACTGAAACTGAATATACCCCTTAGATGCAACAATGGGATAAGGCCTGGCATACATAAATGATAAAATCTTACTTGAGCACTTTTTTTGTTTCCTTATGAAACTGCTGCAGGCTGAAAGTGAAAGAGCTTAATCTACCTATTTATGCTATAAGCAAGTGGCATTGACTTCTTCGTCAAAGTGTTTATGAAAATTCATTGAGAGCATTTTGAACTCTGACTCAACTTCCTCATTCAACCTCATTAATCAGAATCTAGTGACTATTGAAAAATATTAGCACTAGATTAAACATTTCAACATTCAGTCAGAATAAAACACATTCTACATCTTCTATCCATTGAGAACACAGCACATTCTACATCCTTCATCCAATGAAAACAAAGGACATCCTTCATATTCTAGTGGATCTACTCAACAGAGGCACTAGGAACTAAGGTCGGGTGGCACGATGCCAGGGTGATCCTATGGGCTAGGCTTGTAAAGGCTCCAGGGCCATTAGCCTAGTACACACCTATGAACCTATGATTTTTATTGTTCTTCTTAAGAGTTTGCATCCAAAATCCCAAACTCTCCTTATTTATTGTGCTTTCTTCCTGTATCATCATCTTTCCTTTCCACTTTGGATTATAGTTTTCTGCTCATGCTACGTGTAAGAGCCTTAACTGTGTTGTTCTAAAATACCCATGCAAAACTGGTAATCTAAGTTTGCTGTTCTGTTGGAAGAATCAGCATATCCCACTTGACCCTTGCTGTCTTCCCTTCCCAGATAAAATCCTTCAACTCTATCTTAATTGCCATCCACAGCTTCTCTTCTGGATGATAAAATATATGCCTGACCTGTGTATAAGACTAAAGGGACTAAAACAGTTTAATTGCTTGTATTCATAACCATATAACAAAGCATCCACTTTCTCAATTTTTGTATTATCTTCTTTTTAATCTCTTCCCACATAACCTTAGCTGCCACAACAGTCATTTCTAATCCATACTCCTAAATAATTCATTTTATCATGCCCCCATAAATATGGATATTGTTGGACCAGTTCATGTGTGGGTAAATAATTTACTGCTATTGCCTTTGCTTTAGCTTCATTAATTTTGTATCCTGAGATGATCTGAAACTGTTTTAAAATGTTCCACAACACTGTAATGTCCCGTTATGGTTTTGTCATGCATAAAATAATATCATCTGCAAATAGAGCCATCTTTTCCTGACTACCATACCAATTATATCCTTGAATTTCTGAGTCCCTTATTTTCTTTGCCCATGGTTCTAAATATCATGCAAACAACAAAAGGGAAAGTGAACAACCCTGCCTGTTTCCTCCACTAAAGCAGAAGTTATCAGAGAGGACCCCACCCACTTTAGTGTTCACTTCCGATCCCTCATATATACTCCTAATCAACCTTAAAATTGTATCAAGGAAAGCAAATGCTTCCATTGACCTGCTCATGAAGTCCCAGTCTACTCTGCTAAATGCTTTCACTGCATCAAGACCCACCAATAAAAGTGGTATTTTCTTACAGTCTGCTTTCCTCTTTATCATCAATGGTCTGTCAATATTGTCAAATGCTTGCCTTCCCTCCAAAAAACTACATTGATCCATAGGTATCAATTTTTGTATCACTTTTGCCATTCTTTAGGCATTATAGACATAAACACTTTATAATCATGGTTTATTATTGAAATGGGACTGTGTGAAGTTGAATCCAATGGATATTTACCCTCTTTAGGTATTACCATTACCACCACCTTCTTCCAAGATGCTGGTTCTTCTCCTCCTCTTAAAATATTGTTAAACAAAACCTTCCAGATCTTTATCACTTTTTTTCCCTCCTAACTTCCAAACTTTCACAGGAATACCATCTATACATTATACATAGCCATTTTTATCTCATCTTTTCCTATACTGTTAGTAATTGAGCCTCATCTATCTCTAAACTTGGCATATTTAATTCTTCCATAAACATTCCCATTTGTACCTTTTCTCGATTTCCATATTTCTCTGCTTTATACAAACTTTCATAACAATTCCAAAATATTTCTAATACTTCTACAGGATCTTTTATTATCTTCCTTATTATAGGCTCCCTAAGCTTGGTGACAGCCGCTTCCAGTTTCTGTTGCCTGAGTCGGTATGTTAAAGTTTTTGTGCTTAGAATTATTATCAAAAAACAGTTGCTTAACAGCAATCTTTCTAAACTCATGCATATTACTGAGGTAATCCCTTATTTTCTGTTTACCATTCTTCAGTTGCTCCTTTTCTTGTTCTGAGAGATTCCCCCTATTTTGCAATACTTTAACATTTGTCAGTCGCTCTAAATAATTTTTTGTTACTTCTTAAATATATCTCCCTTTCCTTTATTTTCACCCTGATTGTGAACTCTACTTTAATTTTATCCCACTCCCTAGCTACCAACATGCAGAACAATATATGTGTGTAACATAAAAGTTGGAACTAGACATTTAACAAAAAAACAGTTATGCATAAAAGGTGGTAATAATAACTATATATGAAAATGATGCTTTCTGTAATGTCTTTCAATTTGAATGGTCTTGGAGATAAATATAAAAAAGAAAGAGCAGTGAACTATATTAATAAATGTAGAGTGTAAATAGCTATGCTACAGGAGACACACCTGAAAATAACTGAACATGTGAATTTGATAAAGAAAGGTTTTCTGGATGGTTATTCAACGGAATATCTGGGGCAAAGGAAAAGAGGAGTACTTGTATTAATTGCAAGAGGAGCCCCAATAGTGATAGAAGAAAGAAAAAAAGATAATAATGAAAGATAACATAGTACTTAGGGGCTACTGGCTAGGGAGGAGGATTACACTGGCATGCATTTACATTCCACCTAAAACTGATATAATGGATCTTAAGAAAATTATGGGAGAAGTAATTAGCTTTCAGCAAGGAATATTACTTATAGGTGGAGACAGGAATTTGGTTTGCAACAGGGAAGATGTGTCTGGGAGGCCTAGAAAGGAAACTATAACAAAAGAGGGTAGATTTTAAAGAAATTTATGAAAATGTTTGGCATGGAAGATGTGAATTCAGCACTAGGAGTTCGGAGTGAATTTACATATTATTCACCAAGATACAAAAACTGGGCTTGGCTAGATAGATTTTATATCTCACAATAACAAGTGTATTTGATTGAAGGTCTTGAAATGCACCCAATAACTATTTCAGTTCATGCGCCAATAATAAATAAAATGTGCAAGGCTCATCTAGAAAAGGCTCATCCAGACTCTGCTACACTTTGCTGTGAAGGAAAGGTTAGTTTGCTTTTATTTTTTTGTATTTTATATTACTTTACTACCTTTCTATATTTTGAATACTGTGGTTTGTTTTCTTTACCTTGTGTTTTACTTGCATTCTGCTTTAACAGCATATTAAAACTTCAAAAGAGACCACAGCTCTCTCTCTTCTGAGTCAGGCAGAATTTTTTTCTCCCCCTCCCACCCAGTTACAGTTGTCTCGTTAAATACCACTGTCTTTCTAGTTGCCTGCCTCTTATGTTTATCTGACCATATATCTCATTTCCTCTCTTTCACTGGCTTGTGTGAGTAATCACAAAATCATCATTTTTGAAATCCCTCCCCTTCAACTATTTACATTTATTGGCCATCCTACTGTATTCCATAGTACCAGAATACAAAAGTGACCACCCCTTTCAACCCATCTTGCTGTTTTAAAAATAGTAACTCTCCACTAAACCTTAACTTTTTAAACAGGTAAAACAAGTTACCTACTTTCACATCTAACTTCTCTAGTGCACACTGCAGTGTGCATTTTTTTTCATCTTACCTTTAAGCATCCTTGTGACTAGCACTTTCTCTAATACCTGCTGGAAAAGGACTAGGAAGCCTTAAACTGATACAAGCACTCAACTCTCCTTATTAATAAGGAGAAATTAATAGTAGGCACTAAACAGCCTATAATTGCAAAGTACCTTGCTAAGGTAAGGGGAAACAGCTCCAGTACTTTACAAAAAAAAAAAAAACACCAAACCAGGCATGTCCAAGGGTCAGCTTCCGGTGATTTCTTCTGTCCACCTGGTGAATCTGGGCATACTGGGGCAATGCAGCAATTGCCTCATGTACACAGACGACCCTCTCCTCCTACCACCCAACACTACAACCTGTGAGAGATGCACTTACATAGCCAAAATGGAAGCAAAGCTCTCTCCACCCAAGATTGTGCTAGACAGTCAAGAGGAGAAGGCTAACACCCACACTACACCTCAAGCAAAACATAGCCCTTTTAAATGCACACCACCAACACCTACATATAGCAACACTAAATCCACATATGCAGAGGCCCTTAACTGTAACCTGCCCAAACACCTCTGAAGCTGAAACGCAAACAAACACCAATCACAACCAAAGTGTCACATAATTCACAACACCAGTGTGCCACCCAGCAACAGCCCCTAAGGCAAAACAATGTACCTAACACTTTAGTCATAGGTGACTCTATAGTCTGGCACACTGATGTCCCTCTCACCAGGTTGAACAAGGAGAAAATTACAGTCAGCTGCCTGTCGGGTGCCAGGATCCGCCACATAATGCATGCACTCAAGTCATTCCACAACAAGTACAGATATGACTCTGTCATTGTCCATGTTGGAGTGAATGACTTGAGACGTACCTCCCTGGACTACATGAAAAGAGACATGGAAGAGCTCTCGGATCATGTGGCCCAGGCAGGTATGACCCTAGCAATGAGGAGCATCCTGCCTTCACCCAGAATGATACCACAATATAAGGACAAAATGATTGACTTCAACAATTGGCTAAGCTTCTGGTGTCATTCAAAGGGGATCCAGTATCTGTCTGCCTGGGATGACATGATTGACAGACCACAATGCTTTGCCAGAGATGGTCTGCACATGCTGCCCCTGGGATTCAGGTTACTGGCTAAAGCTCTTGCCACCCCTATAGTGCCTTTTTTAGGCAAAGTTCAAAGGACAAAACCACCACCGTAACAGGTACAAGCATGCAAAATCTGAAGGTAATGCTACTCAATGCTAGAAGTCTAAGCCTCAAAATGCACTCTCTCGAGGCACTCCTAAAAATGGAGAACATAGATATCTGTGCAGTAACTGAGACCTGGTTCAAGGCTCCAGAAAGCACCCCTGCAATACCAGGCTACAACTCTTACCACACTTTTCGGCCACCAAACCAGGACCGAAACACTAAAGGTGGAGGAGTGTCAATATTCACCAAGGATATTCACACCACCAGGCTAGTTGCCCAACATAATGCATCTGAAATTCTCCAGGTGCAACTAACACTAGGTAAGACTGCAATCCAAATTGTAGCTTGCTACAGATCCCCCACCATACCCCAAGATTCTCACTACACCTTTCTAAACATACTGGAAAATATTAAGATAGAACCAAACACCCTAATACTGGGTGATTTTAACTACCCTGCCATTAACTGGGAAAACTACTCATGTACCAACACCTTTGCCCAACGGTTTTTGGAATTCATAAATTCCATTGCCTTGGATCAACTAATCCATACTCCCACCAAAGGCTCCAATATCCTAGACCTGGTCAATACCAACATGGGAAATCGATGCTCCACATCTATGGTCACCCCCCTCATTAGTCAGGTATGACCATAAGCTAATCACCCTTAACATCCACATCCCACCCCCCAGTAAGGAAACCTCCATAAAAAACTTCTCCAAAGCCAACTTCCTGCTACTCAAGACAGAAGTGACAAACTTCATGACACCCATGTAGACAGGAACTGAAAGTTCAGCTGCTGAATCCTACACTAAGGCACTGTACGAGCACATCCACTCATGCATGAACCGTGCCATCCCAAATAGAACCAAGATGCTCTCATCCAAAAAAAGGAAGCAAATCTGGTGGTCCTCTGCCATAAACAAACTTTACAACAAAAGGAAGAAACTGTTGCAGAAAAGAGGAAAATCCCAGGATGCAAAAAACTTCCTTACCAGCCTCAGTAAGAAACTGAGATCCCTCATAAAATCCTCCAAAGCTAATTACGAAAATAAAATTGCCAAAGATTCCAAAGACAACCACAAGGCATTCTATATAACTATGTCAAGAATCTAAATGGCAATGCTCAGATCTGCTCTGAGCTAAAACAGAATGGCATTAAATATACTGATCCCAAGGATATTGCCAATATCTTGGCAGATCGATTCAGTGCCAACTTCACCCCCCTCTCACCCCCTAAATGGTGCATCTCAATACCGGAAGATTGCCAAATTCTAATAATACCGGCCACACAGGTAAAAAATGCACTCTCCAAAGCTAAGAATACAACATCCATGGGACCAGATGACATCCCGGGCTGTGTACTACATGAAGTACAATATGAACTGGCACCTAACCTAAGTGTCATGTTTAATCATAGCCTCACCTCAGGTTTCATGCCCACTGAGTGGCACAGAGCTACAGTTATCTCACTCCACAAGGGGGGATCCACCTTGGATCCCGGAAACTACCATCCCATCAGTCTGACAAACCTTATCTGGAAGGCCATGGAGCGTATTATCATGGAACTTATAAACAAAGACATTGGAAACCTTCAAACACTGGACCCCACCCAGTTTGGGTTCGTGAAGGGCCGATCTTGTCTCCTGAACCTGATTTCGAATAAGTCTCCAGAGCCATAGACAAGGGTAAAGTGGTCCACACAGCCTATTTAGACCTTGCCAAGGCCTTTGACACCATCCCCCACTCTGGAATCATAGATAAACTTACTAAGCTGGGCATTAATCCCTTCGTCACCCAATGGGTTGCTAACAGGCTTACTGATAGAACCCACACTGTAAAAGTAGCCGACTCCAAATCCAGCTCCAGACAAGTGACAAGTGAAGTAGCTCAGGGTTCAGTCCTGGGACCGCTCTTGTTTGGCATCTACTTCTCTGAAGTACAGGCCAACACTAAGGGACTCTGGCTAACAAAGTTCGCAGATGACTGCAAACTGGGAGCCAATATTGAATCCCCAAATTATGTGGATACTCTACAAAAGGGCCTTACAGAAACAGATGCTTGGTGCCAGAGCCATGGGCTCAAGCTCAATGCCAAGAAATGTATAGTTACCCCCTTTGGGAAAAAACATGTATCTGTGAATTACCATATAGGTGGCAGTACACTAATCACTGAAAGTGTGATAAGAGACTTAAGGACACAGGTGGACAGTGGTCTCACCTTCAATAACCACATTGCCACAACAGTCAGGAAATCCTTCTATGTGGCACACCTCATCACTAAGGGCTTTTCATCCAGAAAAAAATGAGGTCATTGTCCCACTGTACTCATCCCTCATTAGACTCATTATAGAATACAACGCCCCATTTGGTATGTACCTCTCAAGACATCTGCAACAACTGGAAAGGCCGCAGAAATACCTCACTAAAAGAATCACAGGCCTAAAGCAGATGTCCTACGCTGACCGCCTTAAAAAGCTCCAGCTATACTCTGTCACATATCGTCTACTCAGAGGTGATCTCTGCTTAACATACAAGGCCATATCAAACCCAGAGCTGTTGGACATGCTACACTTAAAGAAATCCCAATCCCTCAGAGCCACACGCTCCAGGGATCTAAACCTTGTCATCACAATAAACAAAACATGCTGGAGGGATAGGTTCCTGACTCAGAGACTTCCCAGACTCTGGAATAGATTGCCCATACATGTCAAGCAGATTGCCTCTTTGGCCCTCTTCAAAAGGAACCTTGATGATTGGATGGGAGAAAGGAAATTCACCCTGGGGATCACGTGAGTCACCCTGCTAGACATGGGTCCAGTGAAGTAAATAGTGTGGGAAGAAATAGCCAGGGAATTGTTATGGCTAGGCTTGTATAGGCCCTAGGGCTGATAGCCTAGTACCAACCTATGAACCTATGAGACACTGGCACTTTTCTACTTATAGGTTGTAAAGAGAGGAATTTTAGGAATGGGTTTTGGAATTAATTCAGGAGCTACTAGGGAAGAGAGAATTTTCCACTGTGCCAAGACTGATCACAAAGTGTCTAGCTCCAGTTATAGTCCATTGCAGGCTACATGGTATCCACGTTTTTCTATATTTAGATGAATTGCTTATCTTTGCAGAATCTTTTTCAAATTGTCAGAAATCTCTCTCTTGGGTAAGACATCTCTTACTCAAGATTCCAAGAGAACATTCAAAAGTCTTTCTTAGCTCCTTCAGAGAGGATTGTGTTCTGATATGTCATCTAGACACCTCAGATCAAAGAGATTTTTCTTCACAGGAAAAATATATCCTTATCTAAACCTATTTCTAAGGTATTCCATGCAGACTTTCATCATTGCTAGGGAATATCACATGATTTTGGTATCACAGCATCTATGATGCTCATGATACCTCTTGCAAGACTGCACATTGGTATATGAAATCTCTTTGGTCACAGTATCAACACCCTTTTTGTCTTTTCAAATCCCAGTGCTAGGGTTTGTCAGAAGAGAAGTCTTTAGGTGGAGGCAACAAATATCCTTAAATCTTCTTCTTCCCTACTCCAAATCAGTCACCATAAATGCTTTGGACTTTCCTTGGGGTGCAATTTCAGGAGGGATAAAAGTGGAGGGGTGTAAGATACCAAGGACAGAAACAAGCACAAAAATGCTAAAGGCAATTAACTCTCTAAACTATCTTTGGTCCCCAGGACCTCTTCAAGAGGTTATAGCCAATAACACAATTATCAACAAGCAAGGAGGAACTAGGTTGTACCCCTTTTGCAGTCTAGCCATGTTAGATTGGGATATAGCATCACAGTGCAATTTCATTCTTCAGACATCCTACATTCTATAATAACCATACTGTGCAGCAGACAAGCTAAGCAGGATCAGGACAGACCCTTCAAATGGAAACTTGATCAGATTTGGTCCATCTGTGAGGAGTTCTTCTCTCTGAATAATCTGCTGACAAGATTCTGTTCCAAGAGTTCATGCAAGAAAACCTGGAAGACAGATGCCTTTTCTTTTCCTTGGACAAGAATGTTGCGGTATGCTATTCCACCATTTCCACTAATATCCAGAGTACTTATGAAGATTCAGATGGACTTCCCCAAGATCTTTATGAAGGCTCCCTTCTGACCCAGGCAACCATGGTTCAGTCTTCTTTTGGAAATTGTCAGGAGCAATTACCAGAAGTTTCCTCACCATCTGTATTTATTCACACAAGAACAGGGGTGTCTGATATACCCTGACATCAATCAACTTCAATTAACTGTCTGGTTGATAAGGTCTTAGCTCCTTTCATGCACCTGTTTACTGAGGATATGCAGCAAGTACTAATGGAAGCAAGAAAACCTGCTATTAGACCAGATATTAGCAAATGGAAAGGGTTTTCTAGTTGGTGCTAGCAATGTAACCAGCACCCATACAGTGCTAGTTGTTCTCTGGTTCTTCAATATTTGTGTGAGTAACTATCATATTGTCTTTCTTGATTCTCTATCAGGGCTCATTTCTCAGCCATTTCAGCATGCCTGCCAGTGGATCATCTTATTTCAGTACAGCCTCATTACAAAATCTGTTCTTGAAAGGGGTTTTGCATAAGAGACCTCCAAGAAAATTGGTGGCCCTTCCCTGGAATCTTAATTTTGTGTTAGAGAAGCTAACACTTGCTTCATTTGAACCAGCTAATCTGATTGACTTGAGGTTCTTAACATGGAAAACAATTTTTCTGATTGCGCTGATGACTACAAGAAGGATATCTGAGTTGCAAGCACGTATGATGAGTCAGCTCTATCTCATTTTCCATAGGGACAGGGTTTCATTGAGAACTAATCCTTATTTTATGTTTAAAGTGGTATCTGAGTTTACTGTAAGCCAAACTATCTATCTCCTTGTTTTCTGTCCTGAACTTAAAATTGAGGGGAACAGGATACTCCATACCTTGGATGTCCCCACACATCATAGGTACTAGATGCTATCTTGGCAGAACTACATATGTCAAATCTTCAGATTAATTGTTAATTTATTGTGAAAGTAAGAAGGGTGAATCTGTGTCAGAACAGACTATTTCCAAATGGCTGTCTAGGGCAATTACTCACTATAACAAAACTATTCCAGGCAGGCTGAAAGATAACTCTACCAGGGCCATGGCTTCATCTATGTTTTTTTGGAAATAGTTGGATTCTAGAAGTTAGTTTGGTTACTAGTTTTGGATTTACAGAGGTTATTTTGGTTATTGGATTCTAGAAGTATTCTAGCAGATACTACTTTGTCCTCCACATCTAGTTCTTTAAAGCACTATCAGCTTGATTTATTCTCTATTGGTCAAGATCAAGCTTAGCTAGGACCATTCTCCAGGTCCACCTGGACTCTTCTCCTTCTACCTCCCAGATGAAGTTAGCTAAGGCAATCTACCCATACAGCTTAGGCTAGTGCAACAATGATCAATATGATGAACATAGTTGTTGTTGTTGTGTCTTTCGGCTTTTCCCAGTTAGGGGTCACCACAGCAGAACTCCGGTCCGCTAATGATTGTCTGTAGATTTTTACATGCCTAGTTGCCAGCCCTGACGCACAACCTTCAACGAAGATACGCCCATTCATGCATGTCTCCACACAGAAGATGCTTTAGCTGAGAATGGAACAGGACAACGTCTTACTGTCAGGTGACAATGCTACCGCAGCACCACCACCACAGTTCTACACTTGTGAAAGTCAAACATCATAACAGTAGCTATTCAAATAATCACTGCTGCAGTAGCTGCTTCTTCCCTCCTTCTCTCTTGTTTTTGGGTGTGTTTTTTATGCCAGGATGTGGTCATTTAATTTTTGTTGTTCTTAGCATTATCCATTCAGGGTTTAGCCCACCTGTCTCTGTAAGCATAAAAGCACTGAAGGGATTAATGCCCAAGCTTGTCTTTTACTAAGCTGAACTTGAGCTGCCTGATCGCTTGGTTTTGTGGAATGTACCCTGAAGCTTTGGAAGTTGGCTTGTTGTTATATCTTTCACAGGATATAACCCATATAGCAAAGGCTACTTACCAGATGCAATAATACCCTTGATTTTTTTTTTTCAAAAAGCTTTTATTAGATTTTACACTAGCAATACATAAATTAAAAACTATTAACACCATAACAACTGTTTAACTGTATACAAAAGTCTGTAAGAAGATACTCAATGATAATTAAACCATTAACACTTTTCAAGCAAATCACTTAATTTTTGCCAAGATATATACTGATGAGTGACAATAGGAATTCTAATTTTTACAGTTAATTCTTTCCTACAGATGCTCTTAGCTAAATAAACAAATTCAATAAATGATGGGGTAGTTTTACTTTTCCAGTTCTTTGTTCTAACTTTCCTAGCTATAGCTAAAATAGACTAAAGAAAAAGGCACTTGTGATGTTGGAATAAAATCTGGAAATGGAATATTGAATAAAATCCAAAAATTAGTGATTATACATTTATCTGACCACAGTGATTGAGCAAACTTGTTGAACTTTATCCAATATTATTATGCACTCTAAAACCATATGAACCCATCCAGCATTAAATACTTCCCCATATCTCCAACAATTAATATTTGGTGATTTACATATTAATGCAGCTTTACAGGGAGTCAAAAAGCTCTATGCAAATACTTCCACATAAAATGTTTCTAATAAAATGAGGAGGTATCTAATGTAATTGGCAAAAGCTTATATAATCAATGAAAATAATAAAGGCGACAATGGGCAACCTTGTTTTGTACCTTTTACGATTTTAAATGATCAAGATAGAAAGGGCCTATTTTAACAAATGGAAATGAGTTATTATAAGGCTTTGTTAATAAATTTATAAACTTCAGCGAAAAAGTATATATTTTTTAAGTACTTTAAATAAGTAAGGTCTATTCACTGAGTCAAAAGCGTTATCTAAATCTAAATCTATTATCAAAAATTCTTTCTTATTTTTATTTGCAATAGCTATTAATAAATTAAGTTTAATAATATTATCTTGAACTATCCTATTTAATATTAATCCAGATTGATCATAATTTATTAATCCTCGCAGAATAAAATTTAATATGTTCACAAGAATAGACATAAATAACTTATAATCCATATTTAAAAGTGAAATAGGATGATATGAAGAATATATTTTGGGGTCCTTATCTTGTTTTTATATGGGTGAAATCAGAGAAAATCTCCAAGATGGGGGCACGTTTGTAGTAGCTTTAATATCTTTATAAGCTTTTAACAGAATGTTTAATGCATTCTGTGGAATTAACTAGTATAGCTCTGGTATTATGGCATCTAATCCTGGAGCCTTGTTGGTTTTAAGATTTTTAGTTTTTTATTTTAAATTCTTACAAGAAAATGACGTATCACTTTAATTCCTTTGCTGTTTTGTTAATGTATAGTGTATATTATCTTTTAAAAAGCTATCAACTAAACTATTATTCAGTAAAGTACTGCTTTTGTTATTGATTTGCTCATAATAATTCCCAAAACACTCTCATATATAATTTAAATCTGTCCCATTGTATACTTATCTCTAATTTTACATATGATTTATTTAATATGATTTAAATTGTTCATTTTCTTTGACCTAATAGCTTATCTATGCAGACTTTTAGGGTTTATAGAATATGAATGTAATCTTTGTTTTTATAAATATATTGAAATCTTATAATGAAGTATTTCAACATATATTTGATTCAAAGATTTCAACTCTGAATCTGCAGACTTATCAATAGGTTCTACATTTCTCTTTAATTTAACTGTATTGGATTGTAAAACCTTTAGTTCTTTATTCCATTCTTTTCTTTTACATATATACCAATTTTTAATTTTACCATTCAAATAAGCTTTTAGCATATCCCACACAATGACTTCTGTAACTTCACTGTTATTATTAATATCCAAAAATGTATTTATTTCATTAATAAATCACTCACTAAAGCAGTTAATTTTAGTTATATACGCTGGAAATCTCTGACAATGTACTAAGCTATTAGGTTTTAATGTAAGATTGAAGGTAATCACATTGTGGTCAGTTAGAGAACAAGAAACTATCAATACATTCTCAATTTTAGAATATAAGCCACTAGGAGTAAAAACTTTATCAATATTAGTTTGGGTACCGAATCTAAATGAATAATGAGTACAACTAAGAGATTTTGTTAATCTAAAATCATAAATATCTTCAGGTTCATTAAATTAATAAACTGATCTATATGTTTAGCAACTGATGAAAGTCTAGTTTTATCATTAGTATTATCTTTATTAGGTAAGATACAATTAAAATCTCCAGCTATAATTATCTCCCCCTTTGCATACATAGTTATAATGTCTAAATATTTCTTTGAAACTTTAACTCCAATCCTAAAAATCCAATATGTGTTTCCAAAAGTATATTTTATTTATTTCTACTATAACTAATCCCAAAATAAAATTCTTATCAGAATATGTATATGTATATATATGGTTCCCTATCAGAAGCCTGAAACACTATAAGCTTGAAAATCAAAATCCTGAAACCAAAAGCCTGAAAATTCAAAAACCCAAAATCCTGAAACTCAAAATCCTGAAAACACAAATAATGCTAATATGTCACTATAAAGACACTAATATCTACCAACTGACCCTGACCCTAACCCTAAGGTCCGTCAATATTGCACACTCACCTGGCCCGCGCCCTAACCCTAACTCACTTAAACCGCCCCTAACCCCAATATTTGTCACTATTGCATACATGCCTAACCTCTAACCCTAACTCACTTAAACCTAACCCTAACATAAAACCAACTGCACACTTACCTGAACCCAACGCATGACCTAACACCACAGGGCTAACAATAGCAAAGCCACAATGACGTCAGTATGTCCATTTTGTGTTTTCAGGATTTTGAGTTTCAGGATTTTGGGTTTTCGGGATTTTGAATTTTCAGGCTTTTGGTTTCAGGATTTTGATTTTCAAGCTTATAGTGTTTCAGGCTTCTGATAGGGAACTATATATATATATATATATATATATATATATATATATATATATATATATATATTAGAGGCATCATTAACTGTAATCTAATATATATAGTCCAATGACATACTATTTCTCTAAACATATTATAAAGACTAATAATATAAACATATAAATAAATTACTGAGTACACATGCAGTACCATATGATCAAATGCTAAAAAAGGGATATACATTGTAAATCTAGAAGTTTTGCTTATAAACTAAAATGGATATATATAGTAAATCTATAAGTTTGACCTATAAATGAATCAAATAAGATCTTACCCATCCATCATAAGAATCACTTGAGACAAAATAAAGAGGCTACGTCTCACAAAGATAAAAAAAAAAAAACAAGTACTATAACACTACTTTTAAACCCATAAATAACACTCATGAAATGTTTTATATTAATCCAGAAGTTGACATATAAAATGAACCCCAGCTCTACTAAACATTCTGCAACCCTATTCTACTAACTGCAACCTACGTTCAAGAAATAAATCACTACTACAGGTGACTAAATCCACCAACGCTACTGGTAATTTCCAATACTCCCACCAAGGACCAAAAACCTGAAATTTTCTTCCTCATACCATTAGAACCACTATCAATACCAATCAGTTTAAAAAAGGTCTCAAAAGCTTCCTTACTGACTCTTGGCTTTGTACTTATACTAGTCTGAGCTAAGCAGCTAACAAAAAAATTGATTGTTCATGCTAATCATCCTCTTTATACTACTAGATCATTTAAATTTGTGTAAACCTTACCTGTATTGCTATTTTAAGATTCCTGTACATACTGTATTTCTGTAAACAATCATCTTTTTCTCTATGTACTTAATAAAAAAAAAAAAAAAAAAAAGATAACTTGATTATATCTGTATAAATAGTCAGCTGTAACTATAAGTTCTCATATATTTTTTATGTATTGTTGAATGTGGGGCTTTTCTTCCCAGGCCTCTGCTGAAATGGGTCTCTAACCCAGTTGGACTTTCCCAGTAAACAAATGTAAAATAAATAAATAATTAAGCACACAAATAAATAAATAAATAAATAAAATGAACATAAAAGTATCCAGAGACATAAAAGATATAGGTTAAAACCCTTAACTAGACAACAATTATATTTAACAATATATTATGTAAATCACCTTACATCTTTAAGCAGCTTTATTCATACAAAGTTTAAACCACTTAAACAATACTATTATTAAATTATGACTAGCTTCTTTAAAAAATGGGAAAGTCATAAGAAATTATTTAAATACAAATATCTAACAGTTCTAAATATGCAGAAATATCTTTTTAGATTTTTTTAAACAAAGCGCATCACTGATGTTTAATCTCTACTGTAGACATAATATTACATTCATGCTTGCCTATAACTTTAATTATGATTTAGTATCATTGTTTACTTTCAAATAATATGAAAGTAAAATTACTTTAAAACTACTTATTTTCTTAAATACCTCCTTAATATAGAAACAAATCATCATTTTATTCAGTTCAGCCTTCTTCTCTGCTTGTCTCAATGTTCTAAGCTGAACACTTCCTGTCGCCAACAGTGGTAAAGGTCAGGAAACACTTCCATCTGCAGGAAGAGTTTCAAAATGGAACCAAGCTGCTAATGTAAGTAAAGAAAAACTTGTGACAAGTTATAATGACTTAATTAGACATGCAATGTTTTGAGCAGGAAAATACTACTGTTAACTTGCATTTTAAGATGTAAAAGCTCGAGACAGCATCAGGCAAGCAGCACTTCAAAAAGTTGTCTCTAACATTGTCAAGGCAAATGTACACATAACTTACTTAATAAATGTTTAAACACACTTATATTCTCTATATATAATAAAAAATCTACAATATATCATATCAGTCTCCCAAACCAGCTAAGAAAAAAATAAGACATTCAGATTCAAGGAGCAGCCACTAGTATAGTACAACAGCTTACTAAATGCTCCACTATTAGTAAACATCATATTCCAATGGATATCCTTTAATAGATAGTATCAATTAACATAGTATATGTTCATAAAACTATAACATCAAGCATACTATGAATAAAATTATGAATATAATACTATTAACAGAAGCTTACCCTACTGCATAAGACTACCCAGTCTATTAAGGAATTATATAATAATCAATGGCAACACAGCAGTTAACTTTAACTCAAAAGAAAGCAATTGAAATAAATAAAAATGTTTACCTTATGTTGGATGATATTTACAAGAAGGAGTCAAAATAATTATATAATTTGTAATTAAAAGCTAGACCAATAGAACTATGCAGTCAGTTGTCTCTAATATTTTTACTGTTTTTTCCTTTGATGTCCATCCATTTCTAGCTGCTTATCTCTAGGTTAATCAAGGACCAGTCCATTTATTTAGGTTTATCTAAACGTTTCTTCTTCTGTGTGTATTCCAAGGAATCTTCTAAGGTTTTAAAAGTCTTTTGTCCTTCTGGCAGAAAAATCCAAATTTTTGCCTGAAAAATAGGTTGATACTTAATGCTCCATTTCTTTAAACCTTTTATAAATGGGATACATGGCCTTCTTTTTGTCATAACTGAAGATAAATAATAATTATCACATCTGATGACATTTTTTTTATTTTTATTTGAGAGTTTGCCCATGCTGTGTTCAAACTCAAGTCTTTGTCTTGACCGGAAAGAAATCTGACAATAATTGACCTTGGAATAGGTGGATTATTTTTTAAAGAAGAATTTGAACGAGAACTATGGGCTCTCTCTATACAAAAAGAGAGAGCTTCTGGCAAATTCAAAGCTTTAGACAACCGGTTATTCAAAAAGTGTATAATGCTGTCTCCTTCCTTTTCTCTGGAATTCCATATATCCCAGTGTTACTCTTTCTAGATATACTCTCCAAATCTTCTATTTCTCCAGAAGCAATTTTGTTTGAGAAAAAATTGAACATTATTTTCATTTTCTGCCATTCTTCTATCCAAATCTGTAAAGACAGTTGTTTTATAACTTCATTCAATACATCTGTTTGTTTCATACAGTATTCATTTATATCAATTTTACAGAAAGATCTTGGATGCTATTCAAAATAGACTGTCTAGTTCTTTCTTCACTGAGTTTTCTTGGGGATTAGCCTTAGAGTGGCTTATTATAACAAATCACTTGGATTCTTTCTGACAAGGAAATAGCAGAGAAAAATCATAAGACTTGATTTTTCTTTAAAAAACTTTTTAATTAATTTATATATTCAAACTGCTTATCATGAAAGAATATGAAATGAGTTTATAATATAAAATCCGTTCAACAAGTTTGAAAAGAAGCAGAGCAAAAATTCAGTGATGTTAACTGATCACCATCCTGGCCATGCCCCAATGACTGTGATTACTTGAAAAGTCTGTTGTCTCTTTGTATGGACAGAACAGAATATTGGCATGGTACATGATAACAATGATAACTCTGCCCCCTGTTGAGGAGGACCTATAAAGAAAATCAAACAAGAAACCATGCTGTATGCACATAAGTTGCACAACTTGTTATTACAGCACAGTACAAAACACATAAATAACTGAACCAATAAAAATTATTTCTGTAAGAAACATAATACATGCAAAATGGGACCACTGCTTTCCATCTGTCATGATAGCTCCTGAAATCATATGAGGGTGCCTGTCTATAATTATTTTCTATGCTTTATCTTCACAGGAAGATTCTTAACAGTGTCAGGACATAAATTAAGCTCAGTCATCTATTCTAGGAAGCAAATCTCTAAATTAGATGGAAGTTGGTCCATCAGATATGACTGAAGATATATTGGACAGCTATTAAAACAGTTTTCATCTTTATTATATCCAGGCTACTAGGTTAGCTATCTATCTATCTAGATTGAGTAGTAGCAATAATTTGCAGTAGACATTTTTTTCAAAATTACTTTTTCATCTTCCTGATATCACAACAGCTTCCCTGCTAAATTCCAAGACATGCATCAGGTATCTGCACACTTGTTTTCCTCATTACTATCTGGTCAACAACATATTTTAAGATGTTGTGTGCCAGCCCAGTAATCTGGTTTTGTGACAGCTACTAAGTCAAACATTAGAATAGTCTATGAGAAAAATGAGCAACCGGTCAGCATTGTTTTTACAATGCCTTCAAATTTATGCAAAAATCAACAATGAGATACTGGATATTTAAAGCCAAAGTTGTATTTATTGAATCTATTGTGTTGTTCAACTCACACCTCCTGAGGGAATGAAAGATTCAAACACTCTGACACTTTGACAAAGTGGAAAATCTAAACATATTTCCAGATTTAAAAAAAAAATAGAAATTCAGTGCTCTGGGAAACTGTAGAGGGCCCCCATTTGAGTCATTTTCTGCAGCAAAGCATCGCACCACACCATGGAGCTGAAGCACTAAGTTCATTTTAACAACAGAAGGAGATCAAAAGACCCTAGCCCTAAAACATCTCCACAGGTGAAGGCCACATCAACTGATGGTTAGTTCCTTCTGTTTTAAGGGTGCAAACATAGGCTTGCCATATATTGAAAAACATCAGAAAAAATCAGTTTAGTCTATTCAGTATTTCTAGTCTTACACAATTACTCTCTGGTCCAGACTAGCAGATGCAAAACTTTTAAGAAGATGGCAATCACATCCGTACTTAAAATTGTTTTGAAATATCTAGCATCTGTGCTCATTTACACTAATAACATATTGTGTCTGGGGCACTCTGCTGATCAAACTGCATTTGTTCTACAAGTCTCTCAAACACCACACCACTTGCTACAGAATGCCTCAGTAACAAAGCAATGAACAAAGCTACTGTAAAGACAAGGTCGTCTAATAAAGGTAAACAACACTCTGGTAAATATTATGCTCTGGATTCTCCTCTAAGTCTTTTTAAATCCTTCTCACCTAACAAGTACACCCCACTATTTTTTAAATTATCACATTATCCTACATTCAATTGATCAAGGGATTGAACTTTGGTGTTTCTACATTAACGAGGTTCTCACCACTTTCAACAGAAATCCACCAATAAGACATATATACATTTACAAACACTGTGCAACATAGGGTTAATTTGATTGTGTGGCCGTGGAAATAATTCAAAACATCTACCTTCAAGATTGCATCCAGATGTAGCTGGAAGCAAAAAAATATGTCATCATATGAATGTAGGTTGCAAGCTGCATATGAATGTTTCCATCAGATATATACAGCAGCTTCCATTTCACCAGGGTAGAGTTGTTTCTTCAGGAATATTTATTACCATGCTAATGGTCTTGGTGAAATACTTCAAACATTCTGTGAAATACTGTTGTCACTGAAATGCTATCTGTGCTGCTATTAAGCTATTTTGTACAGAGAACATTATGCCAAGTCTTTGTGATTACAGTTGTCTCATTAAATGTTGCTGAAACCCACATTCCGTGATATATGACTTCCTTCTTTTCTCTACTGTTGTGCAACTTCAACAGCAGTCATGGATAAGTCTCAAGAGTGTGGGGGTGCCTCCTACACATGGGAGTGGAGGGAGGCCTGCACTCTAAAAAAAAGCCTTGGTCCCACGTCCACTGAGAGGGTTTGTGAAATTTCTACATGCTATTGTAATTTGGTGAAGCTGATGAATATTGACATGAACCCTTTATATTTTACATAGCAGAATTAGGAAAAATGAGGAATGTAGTCTATTTTACTGCTTCCAGTCATTCTTGTTTAGATCTACTACTTTAATAGTCTCTCTTCATACTGACGGCTTTGCAGAAGCAATAATTGTTCTCCAGATATTTCTCCTAGTGTGCCATATATCTGTGTGCACATCACCTTGCCTAGTGCCCTCTTTTCTCTCTGTCCCTTTACTAATAGATTGATTTATATACATAAATCACTGGTTGTATAGATCCCTCCTGTCCCAGCCACGTTCTGTCATCTCCACACTATTAAAATATTTTAATATAGGTAATATAACCGCATGATTATTTATCTAAGAAAGTACATGTCAGTGGGTTTCTGTGCTTTCCTCTAGCATTCCGGTCTACTCTAGTGTGTTCTTTCCTTTTCTACTTCTCACTCTCTTGCCTGAAGTTATAGCTCAGTTTACTGTGTCATCCATTGTATTATATATTATCCATGCGCTTTGAAAAGATGTTCCTTTAGCAGTCTAACTCCCAGTTAATTTCAAAATGGTTGATTAAAAGGCAGAGAGGTTTTTTTTTTCTTTTTTTTGTTAAAGTTATATTAAGAAGATCGTTTCTACTCCTCAACCTGTGGTGTCTTTACTTCTATAAAGTATAATAGTAGGTGTTACTGCTTTTTTTATTTTTCCAAATAGGAAACTACATAACAACAAAAAAATTCCATAATGTTATATTTAGTTAAATGTAGTATTAGCATTTTCAAACTGTGCCTTACACTTCATTTTTGATAGAAAAATAAACATTTAGTTTTGTAAATAATCAGAGGTATTAACTACCCAATTTAATATTCATTTTTACATCTGGCTTCAAATGTGTGTGTCTTTCCAAATGTAAAAAATGTTTAAACTTTGTGAGGAAGGGGACATTATTGGGAGTGCAAAAATAATGAGCCAGATTCAGCAAACTTTGCTGCATTATTGTAAGTTAATTTCATGAAAAGTAGCCACACACACAGGGTCTATGTGATTCAGAAAAACTAGCTTTATGGTGTAGCAGTCCAAGTAGAATGATACAGTGCCTGTTATGCTAATGACTGCAAAATGAAATGATAATGAGCAACATTATTATAATGAACATCTCCATGTATGCTAATGAGGCAAAAGAAGATGGCAAAGTGATTCAGAAATGTATGAAAGCTATGAAATGGAGCTGGGCACACTGTAGATTTGAACCGAGCCCAATACTGCTGTTCAGATTGGCTGAATCATTAAACAATGGTAGGGGTTGTAACAGCTTTAGTAATTGTGTATCTGCAAGAAGCTGTTACTGCTGTTGCCATGCTTGACTGAGTGACTTCTCTCCTGAAAGCACAGGGTCATCTAACAGTACTTAACATTTCATGGCCTTAATGACACTGACACCGTGGACCAGTACTGTGGGAATCATAGAGTATCTATCTCAATGAATACTAAGTTATGTGTGGCTTTACACATATTAGCTACAGTGATGTATTGGGAACAAATGGGCATATCACAGGCGTCTGCCTCAGGAATACTCTGTCAATTTCTAGATGGTATGCTTCCGCATGAGAGGAAGCAAGTGCAGTTCTTACATACCATAGTGGAGAGAACCAGCACCTCACAGGATTTCTATGAATAGCTCATTTCCCTGAGGTACTGATGGCATAGGTTGTACCTGTATTGAAATAGATTTCCCACCTGGTGAACTGGGAAATAGGTACATTATCCACAAATGGTATACAGTATCAACTGTCAGGTGGTCTGTAATGCAATGTGTGTACCAAGCCATTATCATGAATCACACATATTGCCCACCTGTGACCTGCACAATGGTTTATGAGGTGTGTCATCTCCCAGGGGCATCTTTATGGTGATACCAGATATGCTATGGAACCCTAATTCATGTCATCCATAAGAAATACACATAATCAAACAGACCATGAGTACAGCTGTGATCATTCACAGACAATAATCATTACTGAGCATATGTTTGGGCTGTAGAAAGCAAAACCACAAATAATTTCACTCGTGGAGCTTGGCTGGCTGAAGTCATTGTGTAGTGCCCTACAATATGACTCTGGAACATGTGCAAAAATAGCGTCCATGTGTACAGTGTTACACAATATTGTGCTTAGGAAGCAGGGCAGGCACTTTCACGGGCAGCAATTTCTAACACAACAAGCAATGGAGGCTGAGACAGATATTGAAACAATGGAAGAGCCATCAGCAAGGAATGTTCATGCTAAATGGAAGTGGGCATAGTATGCTGTGGCACTGGCAAAAAGGCAGCGCCTTTCATGTATCTTGAGAACATTGTATCCAAGATTTAAGTAGATACCTGCAAAGCCAAAACCATGCTGAGCGAACCCATGCATAGGCTGGCTACACTATGCACCAAACATACCCAAGTAACAATGTAGAAAGGGCAGGGAACAGTTATAATCAATTGCAGAGATGAAAGAGGGTGCATTGGAGTGCATGTCTTCCATATGGACATGTGTGAATGCTGAGGAGTGTGAAAGTAAAACATGTTTTTCTGTGAAATGTTGGTACTGGGAGTTAGGGGCCTTCTGTGTAATATTTATTGAGAAGAGCTGGTGTCATTGGAGGCATGTGTTGTACTGGGGGTGTTGGTGATGTGAGTGTGGATCTGTAGGGATGCAGCAGTTGCAGCACTGTGGCTTGGTTTACTCAACAGAACAAGGACATGCATGGCAGATGGTTCAGCATCCTCTGCATATTCCAACCCAAAACAGCTAGCTCTACAAGACGTTGTTCTGGATGCACCCTGATCCTGGCTAGATGTTTATATGCTGAACTACATTTACAGATACAGCTACAAGATGTGTCACTGTGGTAATAGCCATGAACATGGGGACTGCCTCTCCTGAGAGTAGACACTACCAAAACAGATGCTGCAATGGAAGTGCTAGCACTATGGGAGTGGGATCTTGCTCAACCACTGGATCATTGGCTACTATCTATGGATGTCGCAACTGACTGGCTCCATTGACTGTCCTTTGCTCCTGGCAGGTGCACCGGAGATATACCTCTTAACTACTTATCTCAAGAAATCTGGACACAGTCAAAAATTATGGAAGTAAAAGCCTTAAAATTGGAAAAGAGTTTAAATATTACTCTTATAAACTTAAAATGTTTCTAGAATAACAGGTTTTGCATTTGCATGCATTTTCTTAAAGATAGAACATCTGAAACTCAAATGTGTGCCATTATTTGGTGACCTCAGTCCTGATTTACCAGAAAACTCAAAATTTTATGACAGCACACCACAAATATGAGGCAGAAATCTAGACATTCTGCAAAACTCTTGACAGTTGAAAGGTATGACCAGAGAAGTTATTGCATACTCCTGTGTGTGACTGATTATATCCAAGCAATCACACATAAAAAACATGCAATCCTGCAGGTCATCACACAAATCCGGCATCACTCCCATGGTACTAGTCTGTGCCTCTAAAATCGCTCTGCACATATGCTGGGTTGGGGTGACTAACACACCTACCTTACCTTACACACCTACCTTACCTCTACCCCCTGTGTGTCTCTCTCTATCTATGAGTGCCAGGATCAGGTTGTGATATCTGTCTACTGGGGACCAGCACATTCCTTGATAAATAGTGTCTCATTAACCTGTCTTCCCTGTTTAGTGTGCATAACATGGGTATCCACAGGCATAGAGGCTGTGTCCATGGTCTGTGCTGAGATGCAGTGGTCACATTCTCTGTGTTCAACATATAATCTGTACTGACTATCTGTCCCAGCTCATTCCCACCATCATTATCAAATACTGCATATCCTCCAACGTCATACAGATGCAGTTCTACAGTGCTGGTGTCAGATTAAGGATCACCTCTAAATACACTAAAGAACAAAAGATCCACAGTGAGTATGACCTAGCACAAGAAATATATATGCAACTGAGTTTTACAAATACAAACATGCTGAAAAGTAATACTGTATGTGCATACCTTGTGCAGTTAGCTGTGGATGTTGAATCCATGGTGTATCTGTATACCATAAGCAAGACCAATTTAATAAGCTTGATAGTGAAAATGGGGTAAAATGGAATTAAAGAATCGACACTAAGCCTGTCATGCTTTACCCGAATACCCATCAATACACTGATGGACTCTGCAGAGGTGCTGCTCCCTTTGTGAGATGACAGAAAATCCTCCTTCTCCATGAGAGGTGGTACACTTGACAGCCCACCTTGCACGTTGCCCTATGTCCCAACGTCAGGAGTTGTGTTCTTTCAGTATGATATCAGTAACCCTGTCTCACCATGTCATAACTGAGGTTGTGTCCACCAACTGCACCCACATCTGCCACAACATCATTCCAGACACAGATCCAGTAGGCCTGTTCAGCTGCATGTAAACCAAGTTTCAATCTGTACAAATGGAGGCCCTGAAGCACTGCCTCAATTTCTACATCAGAGAATTTGGGCTTATGTGTGAATGATGTCCCAACAGATGCAATAGTGTGTTTGTTTTGGCCTATTTCTTAGACATTGCTCTGCTGGTATGAAAAACAGTGTCATTCACAGCCATGTTCCTGCATGGCCTATACAAATCTAAACATCAGCAGTATTACCCCTGGCCATATAGCATGCTATTTGTGTGCCTGAAAGTTATTTGTCTGCATGCAAATTCATTAAATAATATTAGGTTCATAAGTTTACTGAGCACATGCCTCCTACAAGACATTCAAATAACTGCAATTATTAAATTAGACATGACTGCTCCTCTCATTGTTACAAATAGTTGTGTTACTGAGATATATACAATGTATACACCAGTGAAATATATTAAACTGTGGTCTGAGTATTGCTCATAGCCGTGTCTTCTATTAAGTTTAAAAATCGTGCAACCCAGCAATTGCTGTACCCTTGAAAGTCCCCTTTCAATACACATTTCTTAACACACTTAGAAGTACTGAGCAATATACCTTTTATTGCCAATAGGCTGAGTAGCAGTTAAAAGGCAGCTATACTGTAAGTGAATGGACATTTACTGAAGGAACCTTCCGCAATTCATCTTTGTCTGGTTCTGAACTACATGCCCTACAGGTCTCTTCCATAGTACAATGAGACCCTGCGCCATCTATTCAAGCTTACATTGTGCAGATTCATCTGGCTGGGCATGATAATTATGCTAGTTAGGGCTCAACTCATTATTGTTTATGATTCACTCAGTTTGCATGAGGAACACACAGGGTATATGTCGTGCTCAGGTCTTGCTGATATTGGGCACACTCTTGGGCCACTGCAGGCAGCACTGCACATGCACAGCCTAGGCCATGCTTTCAGGGAGATCTGTAATTCCACATTCAACTATCTGTACATGAAGTCATTGTAGTGCTTGATTCCTTAACAGCATTCGCAGGGATGAATGACTGCCATGTTTTACCCCTTAAAGTATCAAAGTGAACCATAATAATTCTGTGCATATATTATCCTCATCCACAATCCATTGTGAAAATGAGATGTCCATCAATGTTAGTAACTATGTGGCAGATGAGACATGCAAGACCTGATTTGTGTCCAGTTTTCTGCCATCTTTTTAACTGAGATTCTTCAAGGTGAGTCATTTTGGCTCTAGAACAAGAAGCTAGTGCTCCTTTTACAGCACAGAGATGGTGTGAGGAGGCGTCCAAAATATTTATGGACCTCCTTCATAAAGATTGCAGTCAGAAGACCATGAAAGAGCGATGTAAATGGCCTTACTTTAGGACCAAAGCCCAAAATAGATTAGCCCAGGCTGTCATCCATGCTACTGGCATTGCACACAAGGGGAAGCATATTGTTGTTATCATTATAGTGACATGAGGTGCCATAATCCTGATCTCTTACACAGATGAGTGGGTTAAATTAAATGGCAGTTGCCGCCTCTGTACTGTAAGTATAACATATCTTAACTACACACATATCCTACCACTGTATGACATCCACAAATATTACAAACTGCTCTTTTTACCTTTATAGCACCTGAAAAATTGAAGTGAATGGGTATCTGCACAGCAGAAGACTGGATACCTAAGACAATGCCAACGTGAGTATATTTGCTTTACAATGTCTTGCTTTTAAAATTAACAGTAGTAGGAATGTATTCCCAGTCAGTATATCTTTCATACACCACTGCCAGTTCTGAAATAACTACCACAGGTTAAAGGAATTGGTATGACTGTTTAATGTTATTAGTATGTTTGTACATGCATTCCAGGAAAACAGTTCCCCTTTTAGAATGTACCCACAAACATGTTCCATCTTAAAAGACTCAAAAGGCCTGTGATCTAGAACACTTCTGGGCTACACAGTTTAAGCTGTCTTGAAAGATTAAAAACCTTATCCTTCTAGTCTGCCTTATATGGACTCCTGAGGGGTGATCAGTGTTTAACCTTTTGAGCACTGAAACTATAGTGCCCTTTTCATCTTTTTCAGACTTCACAGAACCAGTGGTACATCTAACACTCAAATCAAAAAATGCATCTTTATTACAACACCTGCTAGCATGACAGATTTGTAACCTAGTATATTCCATGAATTTGGAATAAGCTCCCTCTATGCATCAGTGTAACACCCTACCTACTTTCCAACTATACATGGTAATTGCATGAGAGACCATAAATTCATTCCTACATTATGTGGAAATAATAATTTCACCAAGGAAAACTAAAATGCTCTCTGTACCAGGGGACGTCATGGCAAGCTTATTGATTGTACTTCTACTGTATGCCCAGTATGAGTGAATCACCTTATGAACTTCTGAAATGGATGTTACATGTCATGTAGATTAATCCCTCAAATGAGAAACCCCTTACACATCCTCTTTCTCAGCAATAATCAGTACTATCTTTTATCATTTAAAATAAGCCTCTTCCAATAAAATGGACATTTTTTACAAAAAAGCTATGGCTTTATAACTGCTTATTCTGTGCAGTAAGCAGGTAAAAAGGGATCCTGTTGTAACAAGAATATAAAAATGCTGAGGGAGAGGCCCTTCTTTCTCTGACAGACACATACCTCTCAACCTTCTATCTCCAAAATGAGGAACACTAGCCCTCATAATGTGGAACAAATGGGCAAAATGTGGAACACATACTAATGGATTACTAACAACTTCAACTAAGAAGGTCATAGGATGGTTAAAATATTTTGGTTTTACTTATAAATAAGATCTTTTAATGAATTAATATGCTTCATTTCAATTTACCATGGATTTCACTTAAAAAAAGTCCTAACACTGAATGTGTGACAGAGTCTTTCAATGTGGAACTTTGAGGAACATGAACTTTTTAAGACCCCAAATGAGGTATGTTCCTCATAATGAGGTGCACTTGAGAGGTAAGGATGGGCATATCCAAAATGAACTTATGGGTAGGTCTAGCCACACAGTATAGAGATGTAGAACTGCAGTGGTCAGGTCAGCAAGCAAGTTTACAATTAATTGCTAATACTTAGTGCACACACACACACACACACACACACACACACACACACACACACACACACACACACACACACACACACACACAAAGAATCTAAACACACTTTTCCCTTTCACTAATTTAGGCAGCTGAGGAATTCTTTAGTAGTTGACCTTTTTTATGTCAAACAGGATTTTGTTGACAGAAGTTAGCATGATTGAGTGAAAACTAGAAAATCTGATTTGCATCCAACATAGATTCAAATAGCAACTTCCACCAGGATGCAGTAAAATGTTTTTATCAGAGAAAAAAATGTCCCATACATTTAACACATAATACTTACTAGTTGCCACAAATGGTGGTGTGCAGAAAACTGCTCAAGAATGCTATCTGCAAAGCATGCAGCCACCCTTATATCTCTACAATTCATCATTTATTGGAAATGTCACAAAATGTAGCTACTCTGTGAGGAGCTCCTTGATTCTTTCTAAGGAGGATAAGTTTAAACATTAACTTCTAAAGTCCTTAGTTCTGGTTGCTGTGTAATAAAAAAGATCAATATCAGTGATCACGGTGACCCTCAATGATACATTTTCAAATCATGCACTGCCACCTGTTTCCTAGTATGTCACTTTACACAAAAACGTAGAAAAGATAGGTCTGGCATTGATATTAGCAGTTGTCATAAGATGATCTGAGAATGTGTTAGGAATATGTAGTGAACCCAAAGATAATAGTTCTCCCTACCACCAACAATTTTACACTTTCTCTTCTACCTCCAACTACTTTGCCTAACACCCTGTTTTGCAAGCATTGACTACTTACTGCTAACATTTCATATATTATGGTAGCCGTAACATCATCATCATAATCATCACCATCGTCAGCAGCTCAACTTTTACCTTTTTCTATCTTGGTCAAAGTGTCACTTCAACATTAGTGAAAGTGACCACAAATCACCTAATTCTAATGTTTACACCCATGAATAGCTAACCCTGACATGGTCTTATATCCTTTGTAAATTAATATGTTCAGACTAGCCTGACATGGTCTTATTTCCTTTGTACATTAATATGTTCAGACTATGTCTGCCTCCAGCTGTTAACCTTGTTATAGTCTAGGCTGACTTTTTAATACTTTAGCTGTTTGAAACTCTAGTGGAAAGTAGTAGAAATTCTAAACAATTCTAAAAAGTTAAATATATTTGAAAGTGATTGTTGCTATATCATACATTTTATTTTATAAGCTGTATTGTTTCAATAACCTCTAGAATAAAGTAATGCAGGTACAGTCTGTCTGACTAGTTACATCATTAATTACAGTACATACACAGATACTACATGGTAACATAATGATCTTGAACCATAAGCCAGCTAATCAGAAAACATTATTCTTCACATACAGTATACAGCAAGTGAGAATAGAACATACGTACATCTATCTCATGAATATTGAGATACTGTACTACATCTGGTATTACACTGAATGAACACAGACATAAATAACAATGTACAGCTATCTCATTAAGCATATGCTCACCAACTGAATTCATTGTAGTGCCTTGTAATGTACCACTTTTACACAAATATTAAATCTATTAATACCACACCAGGGCTGAACACAGTAAACCCAAGGCATGTCAGTAAAAGTGGAAGGGAATAACTGGGATAGGGGTATGTAAGAGAGGAATGTAAATCTATATATATATATATATATATATATATATATATATATATATATATATATATATATATATATATATACACATGTGTGTGTGTGTGTGTGTGTATTTGGATAGTGTATGTAGACAGATGCTCATTTTTAAGTTTCTTGAAAAGGACAGTGTGGGAGTCAGCATCATGGCATAGAAGGATAAAGAGCTAACTATTGCCCAGGTGACCTGGGTTCAATTAGTGGCTTGGGTTCTGAGGCACTGCCAGAGAGGGATGGGTGCACCCTGCCCACAGGAAGGGTATGGCCCACAAAAGGGAGTTGTCCATGGATGTTGTCAATGAACATAGGGCTGAGAAGCAGGGTAACAAGGGTAGGTCATAATATAACCCACCCCTCAGCATTAGAATGAGTTGGCAGCACTGCCTCACAAGACTGACTTAAGTTCTACACTAATTCCAGTTCACTTGCAGATGTCTGAGGAGGAAGGAGGAGCAGGTAGACCTGACAAAGGATGGTGGTAACAGAAATGGCAGGACTGGATGAAGCATCAAAGGAAGAGGAAAGAAAAAGAAGGGTGGAGTGGGAAAGCAGCAAGGAGAAAATATGGGCAGGAAGGTGGGTATACGTATGGTAGTAGGAGCATACAAACAAACAAACAAACAAATACAAAAAAGCGATACAAAGACCAGTAGAGAGTGCTGACACAAACTGGGGGGGGGGGTGCAAAGGATAGACATTGAAGGCAGACAGTGGAAGGACAGCCATTAACAGTTAAGAATGGACCACATACTCTGTATGGAAGTGAAACACAAGGAAAATGAATACTATAATGGAAGGTAGGGTGACAACTGACTACTGTGCTGCCCAGTGACACAGCCAGCCAGACACTAGTTATCTCTGTGACCACCCTCATTGTTGGTCCCATCCAATGGTGGCCCATTGGTCATAGCCAGACAAAAATGCAGTTTTGCCAGTCACCGAATGATGTTCTCTAGGTAGCCAGTGCAGATATTCTCCTGCCAGCCCATAATCGCTGTCAACAGGTGCTGCAATTTCTACCAAGTGGCATATTTTGTCATTCTGGTGGCACATCCTGATGAACAGTCTACACCTCCAAGCAGAAATGGAGCACTGCTGGGCACCAGGAACAATCCTTGTTGCCTTCTGCTGGATGATTTACATCATCCTTCAGAGAGGTTGACTTGGAGACAGTTGAAGTCCCAGTAAATGATGGAAAAATAGTTGGACAATGGGGTGGCCTCAGCCACACCACATGCAAGGCTATAGCAGACATTACATAGAATATGAACATAGATGGAGGGAAACAAAGTAACATGCAAAAAAATAAAATTCATAAAATTACCTCAATAAATAGAGAAGCAAAAATGGAAAAACAATTATCACTAATGTGTGCTAGATTGTCTGGCATAACAGTTTTCAGAGGAGTAAAATGCTTTTAACAGTGCAGTGATAAACAAAATACAATATACCTGCTATAGCAAAGATTACTACAACAGAAAGTATGCCACAACAACCAAAATTAACTGTTTTCTAGCCAGACCCCCTATGTGTTTGGCATGTAAACAGTGAATGTATAGCAAAGAAGGACTCTAGGTTCCATAGAAGCTGAAAAGAAGGCAAGTGTCGCTTGTTTTATCCAAATGAAGTGAATTCAAGTGGCAGACTTATTCTACTGGACAGTGCCTTTCATGACAGCATTGTGGCCATACCATCTATACACAACCACGGAAGCTAAAATGTCATAAACATAGGCTGCAGACACCTAGTCACAGTAAGGTAACATTAAACAGGACAGCCACTAATAAATGACCATGAGCAGCCTGTATAATACATGCTTTATGGTTCAATAGGTACAACAGACACTGCCAGGAATGTTTGAATGGATAGTAGAAGAATAATGTTGAGCAGGCAGACCAATGCACCTCATATGGATAACATTGACAGAGGTGTAACTATGCACATGACAATTTTAAGAACGCAAACATTCAGGTCAGATGTAGAGTATGGCACAACGTAAGGCTGTTGGATATCCACTGTCATAACAGTCATTATTATCAATTATTATTATTCCACCAGTGTCAATATCAAGAGGTAAAAAGGATGGTAGTAGAGCTGGTCTTCCTGAATTCCTGATGTATGTATTACATCTGGCGTATAAATGCAGTGTGCAGTGTTTAAACAGACAACAGCATTGCAAAATTCTGCAATACTGCAGGCATCTAATATATATGCAGATATAAAAACCAATAACCTGAGGATCATTTAGGCCAATCCCTAAGAGGGGAACTTATCTAGTACCCCAACCATTTATTACTTATAGAACGTACTAAATTCCTTGGTTATCCCCTTTCCCGAAACACAGTCTTTAATTTGGCCCTTTCTTGGTTAAATAGGTCTAGATCTGAGATCATACGAGCCATCCTCACAAATTTGCCTTTAAAAAGGCTCCTCTTTTGGGAAAATGGATGGGTACCAGCAGGAAAATGTTGGTTTTCTGTATAGACTGAAAAGTAAACCATCCCTGCCTTTGGAAATAGTGGTGCCCAAATAATGGATTTGGTTGGGGTAAGCATGATGGGAGAACTTTAAAAAGGTGTTTTTTGATTGAGAAATGTAATGAAATCTGGGCTTACATCTATTTTGTCAGACCACAGCATTTGAAATATGTGGACATGAAAACATATTGGCGCTAACAAGATAACATGACTAAATTGGCAAAAATGGGCACACAAACTATGCCCATGGCCACACCTTTAATTTGTTTATAAATTTCACCCTCAAACCAAATGAAATTGTTTTCAAGCACTATTTCCATACAATCCCTAAGAATAGAGATTTGGCTGTTAGTCAGAAAGTCAAATTGGACTAAAGCCTTGTGGAATAATTCAAGACCTACGTCCTGGGGGATACATGAAAACAAGTCAATCTTGTTAATAATAAGAAAAAACAACTTTTTGTCCCACAAACTTGATTTTGGCCTCCTGAGAAAATCCTAGAAGTGTCACAATATACGTAGTTGGAAGTTATGGGCAGGTTTTAACATACTGTCAATAACAACCTCAAAAGTATACATTTTGGATCCAGAGGCCGATACAATTGGTCTGAAGTGGGGTTATTAAAGTATTGTGAATTTTGGGGATACCAAATATTGTTAGTATAGATGGATTTGTGTTCTGTAAAAAATATAGACATCTAAGTCAAAAGCATATTGCGGTAATCCATATTCCATGAAACAATCAATTTTGTAATATGAAAGATGGACTTCAGTGATAGATGCTGCAGTGTATGAACCACCATCATAAATTATTTTCAGCATTTGCCCAATGTAATAAAATAAGGAAGGATGACACCAATGAAACTGTAAATTGGTTTATTCCAAAAGAAAACTGACCTCTTTCATCTTTACATTTAAAAAAGATGTCATCAGAGTGAATTCTCATGAAACCTAATGCATTAAATATACACAACTCAACAATGGGAGGCCCAGTGATGTAATTAATGGGATAATCATGTTAAATCAGATTAAATCACTGCACTCCAAGACCACAGTAAAAACAGAAAAAAGATGTGCAAACCCAAACAAGAAGCAGGACAGTTCACTAAGATTCTAAACATATTGCAGTATAAAAAAATGTATACTATATATATGTGTATATATATATATATATATATATATATATATATATATATATATATATATATATATATATATATATATATATATATATATATATATATATATATACACACACACACACACACACACACACATGAATAAATATGATTAAAATGATTAAACTACAGCAGCCTTCATCTTTCGCGGTTGTGCAGCGGTTAGTGTTGTCGCTTCACAGCAAGAGCTTCTCCAGTTTGATCCTTGGCTGGGGTGCCTTCTGTGCGGAGTCTGCATGTCCTCCCTGTGGCTGCATGGGTTTCCTCCAGGTGCTCCGGTTTCCTCCCACATCCCAAAGATATGCTGTAGGTGGATTGGACAATCTAAATTGGCCTTAGGTGTGAATGCATGTGTGTGTATGCCTTCTGTGGACAGTTGGGTACCAGGCTGGCAGCTCAAGACCGTAAAAGTCCACTGCCAATCATGAGCAGACAGGTGATCCACTGTGGTGACCCCTAACCGGGAAAAAGCCGAAAGAAGAAGCCTTCATCTTTAAAACACTAGAAATGAAACAAATTCATTTGACCCTGGTGAAACTGAGGCATTGAGCCTCAATTGCCAAACTAGTTCCTTGAGTTCAAGCAAAGTCTCAATGTCTTTCTTAAGTGGAGCAACCAACACCCTGTCAATATCAAAAAAAGTAAACTTTCTGTAACAGGGACAGACATTGGTATGCCTAAAGAGGGCATTAGAGTTTTTCTATTTCCTGATATCATAATAATGCTCACATATTCCATCTTTCAGATTTCTGATAGTTTTGTCCACATAATATGCATTACAAGAATCACATGAAGCTAAACAGTCTATGTGAGTAGTATTACAATTAACCTTCCTGGGACATGGACTGGTTATCTCAAAACTGTGGACCACTGTTTAGGGACCTACATTAATGTACCTATACCACTTACAAAATCTGCATTTCTGCATATTGCTGTGTGTCAAAGATACCTTCCCTGAACCTGATTCCAAAAGGGTTCTGATGTTCCTACCTTTTGTAAAGATAATAATCAGGGTAGCACCAAGGCATGTTTTAACCTCATCTGTAAATACAATATCACAATACAACCTAAGGGTGTTAGTGTATAGTTGTGTGTTGGTGTTGAAAGGGATAACAAAAAGTCACGTGGTCAGGTTCGCTGAAACATTTTGGACTTGTGCAACGTCAGTTATGGACTCATTAACTGTCAACATATTACACTGTGTGATGACATTGCTGATATAATTCTTGTTTATACTGAATATTGGGGTGAAATGGTCATGTTGATGTCCCTCCACTTCAGTGCTAATATCCCTTAACAGACAGATAGGAAACAAGCATATCAAGTAATGAACCTATTTGTCAAAGGTGGTGTCATCAGATATAAGTCAGGACAGTCTAACCATTTGTCCCTTGACAACGGACTTTGACACAAGGGATGACAACAGTCAAAATGGAAGCAGATGTTAGTGGAAGTCTCTTTTCTATAAACTGCTGAGGAATAACAACCCTTGACCATGTTTTTCCCCAATAAAATGTCAAAATAAGTCACTACTGTTTCTCATTGGCTTAAACTACCTTTCCACAAGATTAGAATATTGTCAAGGTACCAGTAGTACCCATGTATCATGGTCATACATTGAGGGGTGAAAATAAACTTCTTTTCCCACATAGCCAGCACAATGCTGGCATATATGACTGCACCAGACATTTGATGATAACACTCCCCCTCAAAAAATAAAAAAGTTATTATTCAAAGTTAAACTAAGCATGGAGGTGACCGCACCCACTTCTTGTGTAGAGAGTGACATGAACTCAGAAAGGAAAGAATGAAACCATAGGAGCCCAATGTCATGGAGGATGACAGAGAATAAATCAACCACATCCACAGTGATAAATAAAACATCACTATCAAAATCTAAAGAAGTCAGGGTCTCTAACAGATGCCAAGAATCTTTCAATGTGTGTGTAATGGAATGTAACAAAGACTTGCATTTAAAATCTACAAATTTTGCCAAAGGCTCCATGCTGGAACCTTTTACAGAAACAATTGGTCTTAATGTGGGGTCTAAAGCATTTCTGTGTATTTTAGGAATGTTGAAAATCAATGCTACCTTGGGCTGAACTATGCTCGGTATTCTCATGTAATTTCCCCGTTGTAATTAATGTTATCAAAAATCACTAACCCCCCCCTCCCTTATCAGGTTTCATAACACAGATGAAATTATTTCTCTTGATGCCCTTTAACAACTGCTGTTCTTTCCTATTTAAATTGTACCTTTTATTTTATATCATCCCTTCAGCATAGCATTTATAAAAATTCATTTTGCACACATTCAAAATACCTGGATAGTAGTATGGGGGCATACCTCTCAACCTGGAAAATTCAAAAATCTGGCAAAAGCCCATGAAAAGTAAGTACAACTGGCCAAAAATCGGGATGCTGATTAACATAAAATTTGCATACATAATCAAGTAACCCCACCTGCTCCAATGGAATTATGGGATCCCATACCATCGCAAAGATTGCCGTCACTAAATAATAAATATTAGCAGACATTTGAATTTCAGACTTCATATGCCTCAGAAAATGCATAATAATGTAAAACCTGTTATTTTAGCAATGGCCTGAGTTTACAGGAGCAATATTTAAAATCTGCCCCTGTTTTGGGGCCATTGTCCTACCATTATTTTTGGCTTTGTTCAGATTTCTTGCTCTGAGAGATAGAGAGGTATGCACTCATTGCTTTATTATATAACATAAACCATCCAAAGGCAAAAAGTAGATATCCACCAGACTAAAAAATATAAATAAATAACTCAAAGACAAATTAATATTATCATCCTCTGTATATGTAGTTAGTTAATAACCTGGGTCTACATTTCAGATAAGTACTGCAGACCACAGAACATCAACTTGTAGGACTTTTTTCCTCCAGGATTTGTCCTTTGCCACTATCTTTCTTTAAAACACGCATCTGCATGCACATGCACACACACACACACACACACACACACACACACACACACACACACACACACACACACGCACACACACACACACACACACACACACGCACGCACGCACGCATGCACACGCACACACGCACAGACATGCATGCTGGATTAAGACATTATACATAATTCTTAACTACCACCTGACTGAAATACCTTTTTACTCTGTACTTGGGAAACCACTCTCTCCTATAAAAAGTATCTACATGAATTAATAGGCAGCTCATGATCATGGTGAATATGTTCTCATTCCATATGAAAATAGCTCATCTCCTGTGAATAACACAATGATAACCAGGTTTGTACAAATGCTTCCCTCATTTGAACTGTACTAACACAGAACTTGAAGAACATCTGTATTAGATTTATTGCAAACTGCCTGAAAATGATACAAAATCCATTTATTTAGGGAAGAAGAAACTCTAACTTTATCTGACTTACCACGAAAAAGATGGCTTCACATGTCTGCCTGTGACTATCGGTACCTAACTTACTACTTCAAAGCACGCTAGAGGACAGTTCAGTATAACAATTCTCATAGTTTAAGACCTGTTTCAAACTTAAACGGGACAGGACACCTGAGATGCAGCTGCCCATATTAAGGGGCTTATCCTCATGCTTAAATAATATTCACAGGTTTCAAACTGCATCATGTTACCCACAACACAAACCAAATCTCAGAAGATCTTCCTCTTCTGTTTTCTGTATATCTGCATTACAGCTCCATTCACTGAGGGAGCTCACAAACATAAGATTCATAAGCTAAAATCATTAGCAGCAGTCCACAGCAAAATAGAACAATCTTTCACTGAAAAAAGGACAGAACCATGAAACAAACTAAAACACTTTTATTGCAAAGGCTGTGCTAAAGAGGAAACTGCAATGATGTCACTAAAGAGGAAACCACAGCTGTGATATTATTTCAACTGGCAGGTGTCTGCAGAATCTTAGAATTTTAATATTTTATAACACCTATCCCACCTTACAATTATGATCTGCTTGCCTTAGCCTTAATCATGGAGGAAATGTTTTTTTTTTTTTTGTTTATTCTTTTTCAACTGAGAAGCAGGAATCTCACAACATTTCCAGCTTTCAGCTTCACCAGTCAGTGGTTCTCTGGGGAACAGCTGCCATACATTCTGATCTCACTATCACACGCACGCATCAAATATACCTAAAAAAAATAACAGATAAATAAAATTAGAATAGAATTGGTGAAGTGGTGTACTTGCAAGTATTCAGAGTACAAAGTTACAGAATGCTGGATTAGTGATCATTACTACTGTTTTTAACAAGTTAACTCTAACAAATGCAGCAAACCCTTAAATCAGAGAACTTCATGGAAAACCAGTTTAGTGATTGTTTTCTCAGCAAATTGTCATTTGTGAGAGCTTACATAAAAAAAAAAAAAAAAAAAAAAAAAAAAACAGAAAAACTAAACAAAAGAAAACAATGTACTGGCATTTTACAATGTATGCTCAGCATATACTTTTATACAACTCTAAATCATTTTAAAAGTGAATAGAACAATGAGTTTTGCATCACACCTGCATGGTCTAGTTCAGGTAACTCGTCACACTAGAACAAGTACCTAGTACCTCCAATTATTATTAAAAAATGCATATAACATAAGAACTATCTGCTATTTTAAGAATATGTAGGACCTAGAACTATAACATTTCAGTTTGCAGAGGTAGTTAATTAAAGGGGTGGCAACATTTGCGATTCAGTCCAAGCATACTTGAGGATATATTGTTAACATTACATCTGGAGAAAAGGAAGATGAAGAGATGACTTGTGTAACCGACTTGAATTATTATGCCAATAATGGGACAGAAATGACAGACTTGCAAATTGCAAACAAAATGCAAATATAGTAGCGTAAAAAGCATTTACCTTGAAATAAGCACTGAAGCTTGTGGCTTGTGCTCAAGATATGCTGGCTGTGCGTGATGACATAAGCGTGAGCACAAAAAATTAAAATAAAAATGAAATCAGAATTTAAAGGAGCCACTTGGGATTTGTGGCACCCTATTATTTTGAGCCCAAAAACAGGAAATACCGAGGAATTTGGTGTGGTTGAGAGGCATGATGGAGGTGGGCAAAGCTGCACTTTTTCTGCGGAGTACCTTTTCTTTCTCAGCAGAAACTGTTTCAAATTGTATCCCAAAATTCACTTTTCTAACAAACAATTTAAATTCAATTAAATAATCCACTAAACTGTAGGCATGTGTGGGCAAATAAGTAAACCCTTTTTGAAATAATGAAAAATATTCATCAGTAGTGTTAAGGGTACTATAAATATATATTGTAAAATTATTTCTAGTGTGAATACTGGGTTGGTAAATCAGATTAATCAAAAGATCAATCCCTAAATTCAATTCCTGTAACCCCTGTTCATCTTCTTCATATCCTGGTTCTGTCTCTGTCAGTAGTTGGTCCCCCCAATTCCACTAAAATGGCCTTGTTACTTGCGGTGGAAAGGTAGGGGGATTTTTGCTTGCCAACTTCTCCAGACATCAGTGAGGTAGAAACTCTAAAGGGTCCATAATATCAGGTCCATTAATGTCATTAACATTATTTGAAAAAACTTCATCTTGAACTGGGATATTATTGTGATTAGTTGTATCACTGTAATGTTCCCTTGCCGTAAAGTCGTAAACTGATTATAGGAAGGATTGTTATTACTAGGCAGATTCTTACTAAAGTTATTCTTGTGGTTAGGTAACACAAAACCTCACCTTCTTCATATTGTGTCTTGTCCCTGCTAATGTAAACTGAATTTCCTAGATGAAAAACATTGTATTCAGCTTCATGCTTAAACTGTGTTGTTGTTGTGGAATAATAAACATGCCATTTTGTTTCTTCATCTTTTTGGCTTACTTTTTGGAGTTGGTCATATTGCTGCTTGACTCTATGGTGGATTATTATGCTTTATTTTTAATTTATTCATGTTTGGAAGTCCACCGGTTTTGGTTCCTGGTTCTTCATTTCTGGTTGCCTGAGTTTACATTGTATGGAAGCTCTAAAGTGGGTGACTAATAAATGAATATTCAGAGTAGTAGAAAAAAAATGGGAGCTGAGCAGTTCAGATTCAGATCAGGATGCAGCACAACTGACCCATTTTTTTCAGTGGGACATATAGTTGAGAAGAAGTTAAAGATGAGGAAAAAGTCCACCTGCATATTTCTAGACTTGGATTAAGTATATAACAAGCCTGCAAGAAAGCTGATTTGGATAGTCCTTTGCTGGTCTGAAGTCCCACAAACATAGGTAGAATTAGGGCAAGGTTTGTACAATGACCCAATAACTCAAGTATGAACAGTGTTTGGTCTCACAGATCGGTTCCAAGTGGGAGGGGATGTGCATAAGTATTCAGCACTGAGCCCACTGCTGTTCATACTGGTGATGGACTACATTAGCAAACAGGTCAGAGGGGACAGATCAACAAAGCTGCTGTATGCAGATGATGTGGCATTACAGGGAAACTCTGAACAAGATCTTCAGCAAAGGATGGGAAATGGGATGCAAAACTGAAGGCTCATGGGATGTAACTGAGTACAGAAAAGATAGCTATAATGGCAGCAAATGGGGGAATTAGAAAAGCTGAGAACAGAGATAGAAGGGAAAATGAAGAAACAGGTTTACAGCTTCAAGTGTCTGGCACTGGGGTAACTTAGGAAAAGGGAAGTCTGAATGAGGAGGTCAACGCTAGAATCAGAGGGGTGGCAACAAATTAGTACAGACTGTCAAGTGAAGTATATGAAAGAAGAATGCCAAAGAAGCTGAAAAGTATGGTGTACAAAACAGTGGTGTGTCCAGTGCTACTGTATGGTACAGAAACCTGGGCAGTAAAGGCAGAGCGGTTGATGAAACTAGAAATGATGGAAATAAAGTGCCTGAGACAAGTGATATGATGCATGCTATGAGACAGATGAAGAAATGAGGACATAAGAGCAGAAAGACAATGTAGCTCCAATTGTAGCAAAGAGAACAAATTATGGTGGTTTGGGTACATGTGCATAAAAGCAGAAAACAATCTAGGAAATAAGATTTTGGACAGACAGGAAGAAGTCAGGAAGAAACAAGGGCATCCAGCAAAGAGGTGGATGGATTGTGTAGAAAATGATGTCAGCACCTGTGACTGTGGAGGGCACACTACCACCCATGTCCAGTGACACAGTTCTTTTTCCTGTGGAATCCACACCCACCTCAGCTGAAACAATGCATGGACAAGTCATGGCTAGGTCCCTTGCTTGGTGACAGTCATTCCCCTGTGAAAGCACCTGCAGTGGGCAATGGCATAGTCAAAGAATGTGGAGCAAGTGTTATGGGACAGACAGGCTAATAGTCATCACCACCATGTTTTCCATTCATTGTCAGAGATGGATGCCACAATGGCCAGACTGGATGTGTAAGCCAATATTCATGCATAGGTATATGCTATCACTGCTGGGGCAGAAAAGACAGGTGTAGTATGCGGCCTGTGAAACAAGGAATGTGAAGTTTTCAATACACATCATGTGTTGCTGGCATGATGGTCAGGCACATGGTCACCTCCACTGCCTATATGTACCAGGGTAGATGCCATTCCCATATTTGCCACTTTTCTGCCACCATTGTGGGTACACCTTACAGGTCAGGCAGGTCACATTCATATACTGCTACCTCATCCACTCCACTGCTGGTGGAGTGTTTGACAAAGCATGATGTGGGTGGCCACAGAGATGTGGAGTATGCTGCAGTCAGGCAGAACCCATTGACACATATTTGCAGTTTTATTTTTTGCTGTCATCTCTTCCAGAGGGTGTTGATGCTACAGCATGTCCACAGAAGAGATGAAACTACTGGCAAGGGTATCAATTGTCTGCATCCTTTCTTCCTGAATACTCACAACACCTGTCTTACACTTATACACATATGTGTAAGTGTTGTGTCTACTGTCATACATTCTGAATGCATATGGAGTTCTGCTGGATAAACAGCACTACTCTCAGAAATCAGCATCACCTCTATACACAGTATAATGAGACCCCCCAAGACCTGGCTATATAATACACTCTCACTCACATCCTTAATAATTCCACGCCCCAACTCTCTGCCTGTTGCTGATTCTTATCACAGTGCCACTTCCAACCTGTGTCCTGGTCAAACAGTTGTGTTATATGTAGGTGATGCCTGATGCATGTCATGGCCAATCAGGGCACTACAGAGCACAGGATGAATGTAATATTGCATACATAAGTTTTAATCTTTGTTTTGTCTAGTCTGGTCCATAGTTCAGATGAGATACTTCTTTTTTGCCAGTTCTAGAATGTATTTTGTTCATCTCTTCTTTGCATGGTTTTCTCAATTCTTCCAAAAGCTCTTAAATAGCACATAGTGTGCTCCTGGCTGCAGTCCATCAGGTCCATCAAAGGCAATCCCTTGCTCTAGCTGTTTCCTTACAATTCTTACACTGGTGTTCTGCAGTACTGCACAGACCGCAAATATCTTGCTACACTTCTCTGATGCACACTTAACACCAGATAAGTTAAGGGAGTAGAAGCAGGTTTTCAACATTCTGTTTGCACAATTGATGATGTTTTGGGTCTGTAACAATGCAGAGTTGCATATCATCTCAACCATGCTCTGTGGGTTTTGTGTAGGTGTCATAAGCCATGGTTTCAGGGCATTTCTGGCATCACCAGTAAGATGTCCCTGTGGGAAGTCATCACCATGAAAATACTGGGTAGGTCAGATGTCTGGCAGATATTATAATCATGGGAACTGCCTGAATAGTGCACAGATACATTGTAAATGATATTCTGTGCATTGTACACTAACTGGCAGTTGACGGAAACACAGCTGATGTACTGTTGACCATGTGCACCAAGCAGCATATTAATTGCTATGTGGGTGCGGTCTCAGACTCCTAGTACTTCAGGGAAATTGGCTGTTTCATGGAACACCTGAATAGTGTTTTTTTTTTTTTACCTCTGCAGTCTCTGGGAGCCACATATGCTCTTCCACATGCTGCAACATCACATCCAGGAACTAGTGCCCTGTTCTTGAAGTTGATGTGTGGAACACACACACTGTGTCACTTAAGGGTCAATAGAATGTCAATAGAGCAAGAGTAGTCAGAGCTACACATACCTTAGTGTCCACAGGTATCAGTATACTACAAACGCTACAACAGCAGCCTCCACCATATGCTGCTTAGCTAAGCCAGCTGCTACATCAAGCATCATAGCATGACCTTTGTCCCTGTTCACCAAGGAATCTAATTGTACAAACTAACTGGATGCCATGACTCATTCTGCATTTTTTATACATTTCTGAATTGCTCCACCACACTGTTTCCCTCATTTGCATTTGCAATGGAACTTATTATTACAAGTTTGCTCAATTTCTTATTATTATACTGTCATTAGCATATGATGCCAATTGCACAATTTTACCTCTTTATATAATCTTTCCTGGACCAAATGGTTATTTAATATTAACAGGATATTCAAGTCCTGTTCTAAAAAGTAAATTGTTAATATATTATTTATGGTAATGCTATGCATTTTAAAGTTTCTTCACCTTTCTTCATATTCTGTTATCTTCATTTTAGATATGCATTTATTATTCTGAACTTGTACAGTTGTAGGTAAACATTTTACATTACAACTTGTATCACACATTTTTAAATTGTGATTTTGTAACCTTTTTAAAGTACATAAGTGCATTTTATTTGGGGTAACCTCTTTTTTGAATAAGTCTGGTTGCAGGCAAGAACACTCAGCTATAATGACAGCTGTCTGGATATTATAGAATTTACTGCAGTCCATGCATAGAGATTTTGTAGTTTTTATGTCTGGAGTTTAATACAACATGTAATTCAACTTTTTTTAGCTTTGTGGTTTTGATCCATAGGGTGATCCAATGTGTTTCATTTTAAAGTATATAAAAAGTTGCAATTTAATTACAACCTGTTTACTTTTGTCAGGAAGTATTTCAAGGTATCTCAAATAGCCCTATCAAATCTGTGATGCCCCTGTATAAATCCTTATCATGATCCATACTTTAATATGATGCTGACTTCTGCTAATTCCTGAGTAAACATTCACGCAAAATAGAATACAATGATAATGCTAAAAACAAGATTAACATATTAATATGTGACAATGAAAACTACCTAAAAACAATTTTGTTATCCTCAGTCTGGCAAAGGCACCTAAATTATGGTTTAACACCTCTAAGTTCTAAGGTAATGGGATAACCAATTCCTTAAATCATTCAATTGTGGTGGATTTAACACAAGAGAAACTGTTCCTTAAACTTTAACAGTGCTATCCCAAAAAAATATTAGGTTGGGAAGTAAAATATGTGAAAAGGCTGTTATCGCTTACGTGATTTCTGAGAACCTGCAGTCAGAGTCAATTACAACATGTTACTGTAGAGAACAAAGGAATGTGTCAAAATGCATAAAAGCCAATCTACATGAAACACTGTTCAGGAGCTTATACACAAAACTCTCAAAATTAGACTTTTTGGACAATGACCATATAGTGCAGAGATGCCATTAAATATTTTATTAGACACTTCACACATAAAAAAGGGTACTGAACAGTCCTTCAAGTCCACAAAAATCAACAAACCATTTCAATAAAAAAATTAAACTTTGCCCAATGCTGAGAGATCTTAAAGGATGGGGGGAGAACTTCTTCCCCTCTACCCTTCACTTAGAGCTACTTTATTTTCTTAATGGTCAAGTTTTTGGCAAAAAGTTATCTCTAGGCTAAGCCATAAGTCTTACAGAAATTGACCATATGAAAATCACTGCATCAATGTTTAGTCATTAAACACAATTTTCATTGAATAGTTATGTGTTAACTAAACTATCCATTTTAAATATAAAGATCAACTGTACATGTAACTTTAAAATGTTTTCCACTGAAAGTGTTAATTCAGTTTTTCCCCCCAGAATGATAAAATAAACTTTGATGTCACCCCTAAAAAGAAAAAAAAATAGAATTTACTGCTACCCTATGAGAGCATTTTTTTTTCATTGGGAGCAGAGGTTTGCTTCCTGAATCCTCAGCACAAGGACACTCGCAGGCAGGTACCTCCCCTGAAACAGGCTGGCTGGGAGATTAATTTTCTTTTAATTTTTTTTTAAGGGTGTTCTTCTTTAAGAATGCCCTTTTCTTCTGGTTGCACAGACACTTCTGCATCTGTGTGACCGATGGTTTAGGAATTCATTTTGCGCACCTGGGTGAAATTTGAATTCCAGAAGACATTTGGACAGGAGTCTGCAGACAAACGTACAAGTGACAGGCAGACGTGTGTGTTTAATTGCTTAAGAGGAGAGCAGAAGTAAAGTCAACTAAATAATTCCACATTAAAGGGATCTGTAACCAATGAAGAGATTGCTGGTAGCAAACAACTTTATATTTCATTGTTTCATCTACAAATAAAGTGCCTACTGCCCTTGAAGAATAAATTGCCTATGTTATATTAAAAATGATGTTAGTAATATTGCAATAGGGAATGGATGGAAAACCGATAACAGGTTCATAGTTACTTGGTAACTCCTCCAGAGGAGGACATTCACAGGACTGCAGCAATCCTCCCAGCCAGCAGCAGCATACATCAGAAACACAATCCCCCAGCCAGCAGCAGTATATATCAGAAACACGATCCCCCTAGCCAGCAGCAGCATATATCAGAAATACAATCCCCCCAGCAGCTGCATGTATCAGAAACATAATCGCCCCAGCAGCAGCATATTTCAGAAACACAATCCCCCCAGCCAACAGCAGCATATATCAGAAACACAATCCCCCCAGACAGGAACAGCATATATCAGAAACACAATCCCCCCAGCCAGGAGTAGCATATATCAGAAATACAATCTCCCCAGCAGCAACATGTATCAGAAATATAATCTCCCCCAGCAGCAGCATATTTCAGAAACACAATCCCCCCAGCCAACAGCAGCATATATCAGAAACACGATCCCCCCAGCCAGCAGCAGCATATATTAGAAACACAACCCCCCCAACCAGCAGCAGCATATATCAGAAACACAATCCCCCAGCAGCACCATATATAAGAAACACAATCCCCCCAACCAGCAGCAGCATATATCATTCCCCCAACCAGCAGCAGCATATTTCAGAAACACAATCCCCCCAACTAGGAGAAGCATATATCAGAAACACAATCCCCCAGCCAGCAGCAGCATATATCAGAAACACGATCCCCCAGCCAGCAGCATATATCAGAAACACAATCCCCCAGCCAGCAGCAGCGTATATCAGAAATATAATCCCCCCCAGCAGCAGCATATTTCAGAAACACAATCCCCCCAGCCAGCAGCAGATATCAGAAACATAATCCCTCCAGCCAGTAGCAGCATATATTAGAAACACAACCCCCCCAACCAGAAGCAGCATTTAGCAGAAACACAATCCCCCAGCAGCAGCATATATCAGAAACACAATCCCCCAGCAGCAGCATATATCAGAAACACAATCCCGCCAGCCAGGAGCATCATATATCAGAAACACAATCCCCCCAGCCAGGAGCAGCTTATATCAGAAACACAATCCCCCCAACCAACAACAGCATATATCAGAAACACAATCCCCCAACCAGCAGCAGCATATATCAGAAACATGATGCCCCCCAGCCAGCAGCAGCATATATCAGAAGCACGATCTCACCAGCCAGCAGCAGTATATATCAGAAATATCCACCCAGCAGCAGCATGTATCAGAAATATAATCCCCCCCAGCAGCAGCATATTTCAGAAACACAATCCCCCCAGCCAGCAGCAGCATATATCAGAAACATAATCCCCCCAGCCAGTAGCAGCATATATCAGAAACACAACACCCCCCCCCCCCAACCAGCAGCAGCATATATCAGAAACACGATCTCCCAGCAGCAGCATATATCAGAAACACAATCCCGCCAGCCAGGAGCATCATATATCAGAAACACAATCCCCCCAGCCAGGAGCAGCATATTTCAGAAACACAATCCCCCCAGCCAGGAGCAGCATATTTCAGAAACACAATCCCGCCAGCCAGGAGCATCATATATCAGAAACACAATCCCCCCAGCCAGGAGCAGCATATTTCAGAAACACAATCCCCCCAACCAGCAGCAGCATATATCAGAAACACAGTCCCCCCAACCAGCAGCATATATCAGAAACACGATCCCCCAGCCAGCAGCAGCATATATCAGAAACACAATCCTCCCAGCCAGGAGCACCATATATCAGAAACACGATCCCCCAGCCAGCAGCAGCATATATCAGAAACACAATCCCCCAGCCAGCAGCAGCGTATATCAGAAATATAACCCCCCCCCAGCAGCAGCATATTTCAGAAACACAATCCCCCCAGCCAGCAGCAGATATCAGAAACATAATCCCCCCAGCCAGTAGCAGCATATATTAGAAACACAACCCCCCCAACCAGAAGCAGCATATATCAGAAACACAATCCCCCAGCAGCAGCATATATCAGAAACACAATCCCCCAGCAGCAGCATATATCAGAAACACAATCCCGCCAGCCAGGAGCATCATATATCAGAAACACAATCCCCCCAGCCAGGAGCAGCTTATATCAGAAACACAATCCCCCCAACCAACAACAGCATATATCAGAAACACAATCCCCCAACCAGCAGCAGCATATATCAGAAACATGATCCCCCCAGCCAGCAGCAGCATATATCAGAAGCACGATCTCACCAGCCAGCAGCAGTATATATCAGAAATATAATCCCCCCCAGCAGCAGCATATTTCAGAAACACAATCCCCCCAGCCAGCAGCAGCATATATCAGAAACATAATCCCCCAGCCAGTAGCAGCATATATCAGAAACACAACACCCCCAACCAGCAGCAGCATATATCAGAAACACGATCTCCCAGCAGCAGCATATATCAGAAACACAATCCCCCCAGCCAGGAGCAGCATATTTCAGAAACACAATCCCCAACCAGCAGCAGCATATATCAGAAACACAGTCCCCCCAACCAGCAGCATATATCAGAAACACGATCCCCCAGCCAGCAGCAGCATATATCAGAAACACAATCCTCCCAGCCAGGAGCAGCATATATCAGAAACACAATCCCCCCAACCAGCAGCAGCATATATCAGAAACATGATCCCCCAGCAGCACCATATATCAGAAACACAATCCCCCAGCCAGCAGCAGCATATATCAGAAACATGATCCCCCAGCAGCACCATATATCAGAAACACAATCCTCCCAGCCAGGAGCAGCATATATCAGAAACACAATCCCCCCAACCAGCAGCAGCATATATCAGAAACATGATCCCCCAGCAGCACCATATATCAGAAACACAATCCCCCAGCCAGCAGCAGCATATATCAGAAACACAATCCCCCGAGTCAGGAGCAGCATATTTCAGAAACACAATCCCCCCAACCAGCAGCAGCATATATCAGAAACACGATCCCCCAGCAGCACCATATGTCAGAAACACAATCCCCCCAACCAGCAGCAGCATATATCAGAAACACAATCCCCCCAGCCAGGAGCAGCATATATCAGAAACACAATCCCCCCAGCCAGGAGCAGCATATATCAGAAACACAATCCCCCCAGCCAGGAGTAGCATATATCAGAAATACAATCTCCCCAGCAGCAACATGTATCAGAAATATAATCTCCCCCAGCAGCAGCATATTTCAGAAACACAATCCCCCCAGCCAACAGCAGCATATATCAGAAACATAATCCCACCAGCCAGCAGCAGCATATATTAGAAACACAACCCCCCCCCCAACCAGCAGCAGCATATATCAGTAACACGATCCCCCAGCAGCACCATATATAAGAAACACAATCCACCCAAGCAGCAGCAGCATATATCAGAAACACGATCCCCCCAGCCAGGAGCAGCATATATCAGAAACACAATCCCCCCAGCCAGCAGCAGCATATATCAGAAATACAATCCCCCAGCCAGCAGCAGCGTATATTAGAAATATAATCCCCCCCAGCAGCAGCATATTTCAGAAACACAATCCCCAGCCAGCAGCAGATATCAGAAACATAATCTCCCCAGCCAGTAGCAGCATATATTAGAAACACAACCCCCCCAACCAGAAGCAGCATATATCAGAAACACAATCCCCCAGCAGCAGCATATATCAGAACCACAATCCCGCCAGCCAGGAGCATCATATATCAGAAACACAATCCCCCCAGCCAGGAGCAGCTTATATCAGAAACACAATCCCCCCAACCAACAACAGCATATATCAGAAACACAATCCCCCAACCAGCAGCAGCATATATCAGAAACATGATCCCCCCCAGCCAGCAGCAGCATATATCAGAAGCACGATCTCACCAGCCAGCAGCAGCGTATATCAGAAATATAATCCCCCCCAGCAGCAGCATATTTCAGAAACACAATCCCCCCAGCCAGCAGCAGCATATTTCAGAAACATAATCTCCCCAGCCAGTAGCAGCATATATTAGAAACACAACCCCCCCCCCAACCAGCAGCAGCATATATCAGAAACACGATCTCCCAGCAGCAGCATATATCAGAAACACAATCCCCCCAGCCAGGAGCAGCATATTTCAGAAACACAATCCCCCCAACCAGCAGCAGCATATATCAGAAACACGATCCCCCAGCAGCAGCATATATCAGAAACACAATCCCGCCAGCCAGCAGCAGCATATATCAGAAACACAATCCCCCCAACCAGCAGCAGCATATATCAGAAACATGATCCCCCAGCAGCACCATATATCAGAAACACAATCCCCCCAGCCAGGAGCAGCATATTTCAGAAACACAATCCCCCCAACCAGCAGCAGCATATATCAGAAACACGATCCCCCAGCAGCACCATATATCAGAAACACAATCCCCCCAGCTAGCAGCAGCATATATCAGAAACACAATCCCGCCAGCCAGCAGCAGCATATTTCAGAAACACAATCCCCCCAACCAGCAGCAGCATATATCAGAAACACAGCCCCCCCCCAACCAGCAGCATATATCAGAAACACGATCCCCCCAGCCAGCAGCAGCATATATCAGAAACACAATTCCCCCAGCCAGGAGCAGCATATTTCAGAAACACAATCCCCCCAACCAGCAGCAGCATATATCAGAAACACAGTCCCCCCAACCAGCAGCATATATCAGAAACACGATCCCCCAGCCAGCAGCAGCATATATCAGAAACACAATCCCCCCAGCCAGGAGCAGCATATTTCAGAAACACAATCCCCCCAACCAGCAGCAGCATATATCAGAAACACAGTCCCCCCAACCAGCAGCATATATCAGAAACACGATCCCCCAGCCAGCAGCAGCATATATCAGAAACACAATCCCCCCAACCAGCAGCAGCATATATCAGAAACACAATCCCCCCAACCAGCAGCAGCATATATCAGAAACACGATCCCCCCAGCCAGGAGCAGCATATATCAGAAACACAATCCCCCCAACCAGCAGCAGCATGTATCAGAAACACGATCCCCCAGCCAGCAGCAGCATATATCAGAAACACAATCCCCCCAACCAGCAGCAGCATGTATCAGAAACACGATCCCCCAGCCAGCAGCAGCATATATCAGAAACACAATCCCCCCGGCCAGCAGCAGCATATATCAGAAACACACCCCCCCCCCCCAACCAGCAGCAGCATATATCAGAAACACGATCCCCCAGCAGCACCATATATCAGAAACACAATCCCCCCAGCCAGCAGCAGCATATATCAGAAACACAATCCCCCCAGCCAGGAGCAGCATATATCAGAAACACAATCCCCCCAACCAGCAGCAGCATATATCAGAAACATGATCCCCCAGCAGCACCATATATCAGAAACACAATCCCCCCAGCCAGCAGCACCATATATCAGAAACACAATCCCCCCAGCCAGGAGCAGCATATATCAGAAACATGATCTCCCAGCAGCACCATATATCAGAAACATCTCCTTACTTGAAAGCTGTGCCTGAAACACATTCTTCTTAAGAGCTGTAGAGGTAACAGGTAGGCATGCAATGGAAGTTTAAAATTTTGTGCCTAAGTATGGACTGTGTTTGGCATAAATCCATGATGCAGATGCATGCATGGGTCCTTCAGTTCTCCTTAAAGATGCCTCTATAGATTTTTTGATTTTTTCTGTCACAGGGGCTAGACAAGACAAGATGGTCTTGTAAAAGTGGGGTGGGGGCACTCCCACCCCCTCATTCAGCTCCCACCCGCTCACTCAATGGTTCTGGTGCCCTTGATACTAACAGATAATAACCTTAGTGAAATATGATTGCTAGACTGATGTCCATCTTTTATTCAAACCAGTCTTGATTTATGAACAATAACCTGATAGCACACTTGCTTTATGTCTGTGTGGACTTCTGCTAAAGATACAGAAATGGAAGCAAAGATTCAGAGTTTGTAAATGTTGTCATTGTAAGACAGGAGATACAATTCCATGTAAATGAAATAAGAACTAGCTTATTTCAAACAGAAGAGGTTGCTATTAACCTAAAACCTCAACACACTCTTTCAAACACTGTTTAAATCATTACCTCATTGTACTTCCACACTTTACATAATGGATAACAAAGTCACATGCCTCAATAAATAAAGACCTACTATTTCCCAGTTTTCTTCTTTTGATAGTCTTACTGTTATAATATCTCTAGTTATTATAATAGATGTTCTATGGACAACCTATCGCAACCTTGACCTAATTTTAAACTTTTTACAACCAAGGTCCTTGACCAAGTTGTTAGAGATGGACTTTTAGCACCACTGTATACACAATGAAATAACCTTTGTCCCATTGTTATCAGTCTTACAAAAACATAAGATATAGGATGGACAACTTATGGCTTTATTTTGATTTTATATGAAAATCATTCTTTTGAGGAAAGCAATGCTGCTTGCATGTATGTATGTATGTATGCAAAAAAAAAAAAATCTGACCTGCTGCTTAACAACTCATTCTGTATGCTATTTTAGTTAATAGCAAGAGTTTTATGTTACATCACACTGGCTGTCTTATTTAGTCAAGAAATTCCCTTAACTCTATAGGAATCAAATTTAGTCTCTTAAAACATGGGAAAATGGCCAAACTTCAACCTAATGTGATAATTTCCTGTTGATATAAACCTGAATATGCACAAGTACAGACTATCATTTTGTTTACATCTAAAGCAATTTAATATATTTATAACCTTAAAGTGCATCACATTTCAGGCCTATGCAAGCTTCCTCTCCATTTGAAAACTAGTGTCCAAGAACTTTTTTTCGAAAGCTATAAAGAAGTTAACACTACAGACTAGACCGTGTTCTGGTAAACTGCAGTCTAGGTACCCTGCATGTAACCCTTGTGAAACAAGATTTCATTTTAGATATTTTGTTTGACAAGATGGCATTGTTCAGGTATCTTTCCTGAAAAAATAAGTCATCCATCACTATGGGAAGTAGTAAGAAATATTTATGTGCAGTCTTAAAACAACACAGAACATATCATTCCAATATTGCATATGAAGAAGATTATTAATTACTGTAATCTGAATTTTGTTTTTGTAACTGTATTTGTACATTGTAAATATTGTTTTTTTTTAATTGTGAATGGTGTTTTGTGGAAAACACCTAAACAGAATGATGTTGAAATTGTAGCCTATTTATTCTTATTAAGAATTTTCTTTAACTTTGCAGTAACACAGTAACAGAAATCAAGGTAGCGCCTGGTCATATTTCATAGTCTATTTATCCTTTCCTGTCTCCATCATTGTCTGCATGGCATTTCCCATTTTAGCTTCCCTTCTACAGTACTTAAAAATGTACCAACCCTGATCAGACTTAAATCAGTACATGGAAACCAAGGTATTCTTCATTTTATTTGCTGGCATTTACCTTTGATTGGTGTCTATTTAAGAAAATCCCATTAGCATATATGCAATAAGCAGCAAATTTCAGATCAGTTATGGACCAAATTGTTGAAGTTATCTCTAATTTTAGTTATTGTTTGAAAACAGCTGGGACTTAAAATAATAATATCATCTACTTAAACAATAATAACAATATATTGATCTACAATCATTATTCCCTTCAATATCTCAGTAAAGAGACAAAACATATAATTTATAGTAAGCATGAGTCATGTAGGTGGCACACCCATGTGTGACAAACTTGTGCTGGTATTGTTACTTGTTGAGTTAATTTATGTTTTTCTAAGAATATTCTATCAATACAAATTCTGCATCATGTCTTAAAATTTAGATAGTATATCCTGATAAAAATATGCACATTTTATCAAATCAAAGGCATTTATATTATCAAAATTAAGAATACTGTGGGTGTCAATCTTCTGTCAGTTATCATTCTCAGATGTATACATAACTTTAAGAATTTGCTTGACACTTCCATCTTTCTGTCTTGGCAGAAACCATACTATCTAGTGTGCATTATTACACTCAGGTTGTTCATTAACCTATTACTTATAAATGTACTAAACATTCTGTAATCTAAATTGAGAACTGAGGTGGTATTCTAATAAGTAGGATTTATACTAGATGGCCCCTTCTCTGTAATTAAAGTAATATGACCCTGACATGTTGTCTGAGATAACCTCTATCCAGGCATATTAAAAAACTATAATATTTTCATAAAAATGAATCAATTTACTATTAAACACCTAAGAAAATAATTAGTCCAGCTTAGTCCAAGAAACTGTGCTTTTAATAGAAATTATATTTGCATAATGTCAATGAATCTCTTTTAGTGTTTGCTTAAGCCATTACGTTGATGTACTTAAATTCCCGTTTGGAGTTTTATATAATTCGGATAAGTGTTAATAACATGCTTTATAGCACTGGTCATGCTACAAGTATACATATTGTTATTTCTTTCTTTCTTTACTTTTTAATTTATTTTGGTTTTGGGATGTGCATAGAAGCTGCTGTATATTTTAAATTCTGTATCTCTAATTAGTAAATGATGTATTAACTATATCTGATATCCTAGTGGCTAGGCTATTCACTTTAATTGATTTTAATTAATTTTATTTCCATTTAAGTTAATCTTGATGCAGTTTTTACCATTGAAGCATTAAAAAACAGTTTGTCTCAAAAGCTTTGCATTGGAATCTACTGCTGCTTCATTGTGTTTATTGTTTTAATAAATCTCTCTAGTGGTAACAGTGTGTTCATGATGTATTTTTTGGTCTAGTTGTTCTACACAGATATACATACATATATACAAATAGATAGTTAGAGAGATTGATTGATAGACACACATGATACACACACCCACACACACGCATACAAATGTAGATATTGATAGATAGATAGATAGATAGATAGATAGATAGATAGATAGATAGATAGATAGATAGACACTGAAGTTAATTGAAACCACAGTAGATTGACAGACTAAATGCTGGCAAAAAAGGTTGAAAAAATGACAGTCCATTTTGCACAGTCCAAGGCATAACCTTGGCACATGCAACCTCAAAACAATGTTTTTTGCAGAAGGGGGCAGGCTGAGCTGAATCATCCCCACTAATTAAATATATCAACTCTGTGAACATACAACACCAAGGGAAGGGCATATTTCACATTTACAGTATTATGTCATTCTCTCACAAAAGTTAACCATGTTTCTATTCAACCAAATTAGCAGGCAGGAAAGTTGTCAACTAAAACAGAAGTCAACTATTTGTTTATTGTAAGGATGCTATATATCTATGTCTATGTCTATACATATATATATATATATATATATATATATATATATATATATATATATATATATATATATGGATCTACTGTCTTTCAACAAATTTACATATATATATGTTTATGCATATCTCTATCTATGTTTTCCTGCTTTGTCATAACACATATAATGTCTTTGAACTACATGAACAAATTTATATTCCTTCATGTCCCTTTATAACTGTTCACATTACTTCTTCAATCTCCATGCCAATATATCTACACCTATATGTAAGTACCATCATTTATTGCTATTTATATGAAAGTGTTCAAACTACCCATCTTTTATTTTATTTCTTGAACTAATGTTCTTGACAATGATATTTGTATTTCTATAGAGAATGTATTCCATGTAATGTTAAATATTACTGGGGATCTTATCAAACCAAAATAGGTATTTCTGTATTAGCGTTTCCCTAGAATTCTACATCACGTAGTACACGTTTGGAAATTGTTTACTGTAGCTGTAGCTTCAACAAATATCATTACACCATTTTGAAGAAAATATAGAATGGCTTGAATATGGAATTGGTGAGTAATGTACTAGTGGTTCATTATTTCTTGCATATGGTATCAAACAATAGGCTATCCCTAAAAAAACAATTTATACCTGTGCAAAATTCGTGCAAAAATGCACCTTTATCTGTTCTTTATACACAACTGACCAATTAGTGTTTTCCTTTTCTGTTAATTCTTGCAACAGATGTCCAGGTTTCACAAAATATGATGTATTAAAAGGTTTTAACCCATTTAGCAATGAGCACAGGATGGCATTTTAGTTTCCTCTGATATGTCCCTGGACAAAGGTATTTAGAAATTAAGAGCATATTGCCAAAGATCTGGAAAGCTGACCAGCATAAAATTTGCTTACCTAATAGTACAGCTCCCCAGTAGGATTGTGGAATACCACTACTTAGAAACACAAATTACTGTAGTACTACAAAGAAAAACATGTATAAATAAATAAGTAAAACATCTGCAGATTAAGAAAAAATATCAACTCAGTTAGTCACAGTGCACAGATGGCATCTCAGTTTTGTAACATTACTATAATTGTTTTCATATTGCATTAGCTTGTAGTTTGGCTTTAAATCAATCTGGCTCCTATTCACAGCAGTCCAGTTCTCATTACAAGTAATAGCTCCATGTGTACTCTGCATTCCTTACTAGTGGTTTCATAATCCTATTCTGTTGCCAGCAACACAAACTGCAGAAATTTGAGATACAAGTGCCCTTTACACTTCAGGATACAGAAAACAAATTTCTACTTTGTGACCTTGCATTATGAATCAAACAAGCATAATTAAAATGTTGCTGACTATGTGCCTCTATACCATTGCTTTTCTGATGAGTTTAGTCTATTCTTTCTTCGTGTTACCACTTGTCCAGTACAGCATTGCTACAGCAGATATTTGGATTAGTAATTTAACCAAAATGCATTGTTGTGCTGCCTTCTAAGAAGAAACTCCTGATACAGGTGTTACCTAACTGCTCCAAAATAGTTCCACTCCCAGTCTTTATCTGCTCCAAAGGAAAGCAATAACCTAATATTTTCTACATGTCTAATGACTTGAGTTCATGCTTAAATCATTGCAAGCTATATCATTAAAATGTCACCCATTGTTCATTTCTTATTGAGAGACTCAAAGAAGAGTTCAGCTATATTTTTATTTTTATTTTAATTTATATTTATTTTATTTCATTTGGCATTGTTGACTGGAAAAAAAATCCAACTGCAGGGCAAGATGGCAAACTGCTAGAAGCTTAAAGATTTTGCTCGGCTTTCTTTTATTTTTTCTGACAGTATTTTATTATATAAATTCAACAGAAACCTGTTTTCTTACATATTCTGAGTCTCATAAACAAACTTGGACACTAGTTTTAGAATTAAAATCAAGTTTATATGATTTATCTTGACATTTTTCTGTCAGAAATGTTTATTGACTGTTTGGACAAAATAAGCCAAACAAAACTGAACTGTCAAGAGAAATTCATTAAAAAGGGAACTATAATATATTTTGGGTAGTATCCAGGAACTTTCTATTAAAATAGATAAACTTGAGACCAAAATGAACTACATAAAAGAGGACTCTAGAAAGCAAATGGACATGTTAAATTAAGTTTAAAACAACAATCTGCACAAATGTCATCAACAGAAGATGCAGTAATGATTTAGATGGAATAATGTCTAAAAATGAGAACCATACAGTATTCATTTTAAAACAGAAACTGCCTTTGAAGAAAGTAGAAGATCAAGAAAGTAGATCTAGGAGAAATAACATCAGAATATATGGAATTCTAGAGAAGGAAGAAGGGGACAATGTTACAGTTTTTGAATAATTCGTTACCTAAAGCTTTTAAGTTGCTAGAATCTCTCTCTCTCTCTTGGCATTGAAAGAGTACACAGATCTATTTCAATGTCATCAGTGAAAAATAACCCTCCAATTCCCAGATCTATCATTGTTAAGTTCTTTCCAGCCAAGATAATGATTTGGTGCTGAAAGCTGCTTGGGTTAATTCTCCAATAAAAGTAGAAGAATATACTGTTAGATTTGATAATGACTATAATTCATCTCACATACCTAAAAGAAAACCTGCATTCCATTTAATAAAATGTTTAAAGAGACTGAACATAAAAACTCAATTAATTTTACCTGCCAGAATTAGAATTTCTTTATCTGATAGTCAAACAACTTTTAATACACTGAATATGCCATGGAATTTGCTCAATAGAAGAAAATATTAGAAAAAAACTGAAGACAGAGACAGGCAACAAGAAATGGTTGGACTTCTAAAGGAAAAATATAGCAAAACAACTGAAAGAAAAGTAATGGTATTGTTAATTTATTTAAAGTATTTATGTTCATACATATAATGTGTGCTTCTTTAAAAGTCCTTCATCAGGTATAATGTAATTGTCTTTTCTTGTCTTTCTTTTTTCCTTTTTTTCCCTATTATTATACATAATTTCCGTCTACTAGGTATAGTTTTACTGTTATTTAAGTACTACATAAATACTCTTTTCTATAGCATGATAAGTAAAATCTAAACAGAAAGGTGTATAATATATTGTAATATGTTTAAAATGACTGTTTCATTTCTAATAATTTATTTAATTTTCATATTCTACATTTCATATATTTTAGTTAGTCTTTTTTAAAGGGGCCATTTTCCATTTTGAAATGAAATATGCTTTTGGTATTTGGCTTGGTTGTTTGTGCAGTGATTTGAGACATTGAACTGTTTCAGTTGAGTATCTTTTGCAGTGCAGTATTTGTCGCATGTCATTTTATTTTTAATGCCTTTTAGATGTCTAAATGTAATATGTATATTGTTGGAATAGTGTTAGGGCATTAGAGAAGCTCTGTTTTGTCTGTGAAATGCAGCAGTTAACTTTAAGCAGCATTGTAATAGTTGTAATACTCATTTGTCTTAAGAAAAGCTTAACTGTCATTTTTATTCATTTGTGATTGTTAAATATGATTGTGAGCATTTTTTAAACGAAACAGTCTCCTTTCTTAACTGATTTTCCCACTTGAAGCACTTTTTTATTTTGAAAAATAGATTATTAATAGCATGAACTTTGTTTTCTTGAAAGCAGCATCTCAGACCTTCTCTAAATGCAGAAGCTACAGGAAGAAAGGTGTTGGACTTTGACATAGCTATCAACAGGAAATTATCAAAACAAATGTTAAAATATAAAATATGAAAGGGAGAACAAGTTTTCTGATAAATAGAAGTATGTATTAACTATATATCATAAGTTTTGTTTGCAGATTAATTAATTTTAAAGATAAGATTTAATGCTAGTTTATTATATATTAATGTTGTAAACTGTGAAGTGTTTTAAATTAATAGTTGTAAGCTATTAAAATATCTGAATGCTTTTTACAAATGCATTATCATTAGATGCAAACAGAAGCCATTTATACATTAATAGACATAAATTTGCGGCATTTAATTAGTGAAATATTTTTTATTCTTCCAGAAATGTTGTGCACATATTATTTATAATATGTTAAGTGACTTAAAAGGAATGATGTGTATTATGTGCACTAGTAACAATCATAAGAATAGTAAAGACAGAAAAGAAACTGGACTGTTATATCCTAAGTAAAATAATATATATTAATTTAATGTTGTTTTGTTCATAAAGATTCTAAATTATATTAAAATGCTTATGATTAATACTAGTTTTTAGGGACTTATACTCAATCCAATTCCTTGCTGCTTCAATGCTTTTTAATATGTAGAGTATTTTTATGTCAATTAGTTCATTATTAATATGATATCCTGATATAACATATTATCAGATAGGGCCTTCCTTTTCTGAACAGAATTTATTAAAATTAACTTTTACTTTGTTATACTGGTATGCTGAAGAATAACAATGTTATATTGCAACCAAAGATGTATGTTAATTATTAGTAAGCCATAGCTAGATAAAAGAATTGATTTGGAGTTTGAATTAATATGGTGTATATCAAATTATACTATTTTTTAAGTGATAAATGTTGTGGCTTCACATCTAATGCTATTAATGAACTAGTATATAATGTAAAAAAAATAGACATATATTTATTGATAAATAATGCACAAGATGAATTAAATCCAACTTCATACTTTTAATGATGAAAAGTTGATATTTACCTTTAATATTTAGGCTCTTTTAGCTAAATCTTAAGTTCTGAATTACTAATACACCATAAGCTGAGAACATCTTTATTAGATTTTTATTAATGTATCTGAGGACTAGTTACTTGAAATATATATAAATATAAAATAAGTATAATGTTAAGGTCAATATTTGGCTTTACATGTAGATATATATATATATATATATATATATATATATATATATATAGAAAGAGAGAGAGAGAGAGAGTTTCACTTCTAAATCCTGAAACCCAAATTCCTGAGACCAAAATCTTGAAAGTTAAAAATACTGAAAACTCAAAATACTTAATCTCATAATACCGAAAACACACAGGTTACCAACACTTACTATATTCCAGCACAAGTACATACAGAAACAAATAAAATACAAACTGTAGTGAAGTGCAATTTCAGAACTGATATATGTAAGTAGCAGGAGGTGTGGGGGCACAGCCTCTCACATGGCCAGTGCAGGGAGCTTGCCCCCTTCTTACAGTTGAAACATAATATGTTTTGTATGTTCTTGTGCTGGAATATAGTAAGTGTTGGTATCTTTGTGTTTTCAATATTATGAGATTCAAAATGGATATATATAAATATATATATATATTATTGCTTGTTGGATTGATGCTTAAAGTCTGTTTATTATTGTTATAATACTGATAATTAAGATTTTGTTAGGAATTTAAAGTGGACTCATCTTTATACATACGGAGGTAATATATTATTTATACATGTATTGGTACTAATATTAATATATTTAATTATATTCTATTAACAAAATTAATGGTGTTAAATGTTGAGTGTGCTTTTATTACTCATTTTCTAATGTCATTGTTTTATAATCAAGAGGCAGTGGCATCCAATCAGTATGTTGGTAGTGGTATGGGTTTGTTAGTGAGTGGTTTGAATGATTTTATCATCAAACCAAGAATTTTATATTCCATGATAAAGGGTTTGAATGTTTTTAATTTTGTTTTTCTATTTCAATCTTATTTTATTTGCCCATAACAGAGGTTTCCATTATTTGATTTTAATTTTTTATATTAAGCCATCGTATTCTAGTTTTAAAGAAGTTTTTTTTATTATATGTCAGTTTATAATTGTCTCATTAAACATTAATGCACTTACTAGTCCTTTAAAGAAGAGTAGTTTACATAAATACTTAAAGTTACATAAAGCCCACATAATCTTCTTACAGGAAACACATTTATTAACTGACTATGTAGATAGATTATTGTTGAAAGATGTGTCAATTCTGGTGGGCTATCATTTTAAATCTAAAAGAAGAGGCACTCTGGTACTTTTGAGAAACTTGTTACCTATGCCTAAAGTAGTAAATACCTTTTCTGATAAGAATGGTATGTGGAGTTTGGTGGTAGCAGAAATAAATAAGCCACTTTTACCTCACAGCAAGAGATTCTCTGGTTCAATCCTTGGCTGAGGTGCCTTCTGTGTGGAGTCTGCATGTCCTCCCTGTGGTTGAGTGGGTTTCCTTTGGGTGCTCCGATTTTCTCCTGCATCCCAAAGACATTCTGTAGGGGAATTGAACACTCTAAATTGGCCCTAGGCATGAGTGCGTACATGTGTGTGCCTTCTGTGAAAGGTTATGCACCAGGCTGGCAACTCAACACCGTAAAACTCCACTGCCAGTCATGACCAGACAGGTAATCCACTGTGGCGACCCCTAACTGGAAAAAGCCGAAAGAAGATGAAGAAGAAGAAATAAATATACCACTTTACATTTTAATGAATACTTACTGGATATCTGTAATGGGAGCTAAATTTGCAAAGAAGCTTTTAGATAATATATGCAAAAGGTAAATGATAATTGCAGTAGATTGTAATTGTATTTTGTCTAGTAAGGATACTATAAATGGTAGAAAACCCAGCTTGACCTCAGTTGCTAAACATCTAGAGGATTGTGTTACTGATTTAAATATGCTTGACATATATGATTTAAAATTAACAAAATCTCTTAAATACAGACATTATTCCTATAGATTTGGCACCCAAACTAAAATTGACAAAGTTTTCACTTCAAATGGTCTATATACTAGAATTGAAGAAGTGTTGATAATGACATGTGCATTATCTAACCACAATACTATGACTTTTGCTATAACTTTGAAACATAGAAATCTAATCCATTGTTAAAGAATTCCTGCTTATATAACAAAATGAAAAATTTTAATGAGTTGCTTTTGAGGGAAATAAATCAAATTTATTGATTTTAATAATATTGGTGAAGTAACAGAGGTTATTTTATGGGATGCATTAAAAGCATATTTGTATGGAAGAATTAAACATTGGTATCTATGTAAAAGAGGGGAGTGGGATAAAGAATTAAAGACTTTGCAAACTAATATAGATATATTAAACTTAAATTTAAAACCTAGTGATAAAGCTACAAACATGGAATTAAAAATATTAAATCAAAAATATCTTGAGATAGTTCACTACATAATCTCACTAAATCTGGAAAAAAATGAAACTAGAGTCAAACTCAATAAAACCAAAAAAGTTTGAAAAAAATGGTTGTTAAAACTAATAAAAAATAAATACAAGTCATATGAAATAACTAACATTAAAATAGGGGGATAAAATTAAAGAAATAACTGATTTAAAAGATATTTTAAAATGTTTTACAGAATAGTATGAGAAATGTAATAATAAAAGTATAATGTTTGAAAATAATGTTATACCTGATAACATTTTGAAAGATAATTTACAATACAAATTAACTAATGAACAAAAGGTTAGAATTGATAAATAATTTTCTTTCAAATAATTAAAAGATCAAATCAATAAGCTTAAAGCAAACAACTCTCCAGGTCTAGATGGTATAATTCCAGAATTATATAAATTAATACCAGATAATATATTATGTATTTTATGTAAGGTATTTGAACAAGTTAAAACTACTCTAAGTATTCCCTCTTCTTTGTGTTATTCTGTTGTATCTCTTATCCTTAAACAAGATAAAGATTTCAAACATTGTTCCTCTTATAGACCCATATCATTGCTAAATGTAGATTTTAAAATGTTTATCTATTCTAGGATAAATCTCATTATGCCATGATTAATAAAAGATAACCGGACTGGTTTTATATTGCATAGAAAGGTCCAAGATAACATAATTAGTCTTAATACATTAATTTAGTTAATACAAATAAAAAAGAACTATCAATAATAAGTTTACATTTAGCTAAGACTTTTGATTCTATCAGTTGGCTCTACTTGTTTAAAGTCCTTAAAGAATATATTTTTTCTATATAATTTATAAATTTAATAACAAGCATTTATAGTATCTCATTTTCTGTTGTTAAAATTGCTCCATTTCTATCTAGCTCCTTTAAAGCCCTAAAAGGCACTAAAACAAGGATGCCATTTGTCCCTCTATTATTTGCTTTAGCTATTGAAACTTTTGATAATTATATTAGGTCTAATAATGAAATTAATGGATTCACAATGTAGAGTAATTATAGTTGTAAAATTCAGTTATTCACCAATGCTATTTTGATAACTAGTGGAGACATTGAATTCTCACTTGAACATATAATATTGTCTATAGATTATTTGGAAAAGGTTTCAGGCTTAAAATGTAGTAATTACAAAACTAAAACTTTACTTATAAACAAAATAATTACTAAATATTTTTTAAAAAATTAAGATACTTATTTGGAATAATTCACAAATTGATTACCTTGAGGAAATCATTAGGCCCCTATAAAGTATTACATTTTAACAAACTGCAATAATTTAATAAATATAATTGCTAGGTTAATTGATAATACTTTTTCACAATGGAAGATAGACTCACTTTTATAAAACTGGAAATTTACCCCAAAATGTTATTTGTTATTCAATCTTTAATAATTCTTTCTTCTAAAACAATTTATTAAATTTCTATGGTTTCTAAACAAAACAAGAATATCTTTTGATTGGCATATAAGATGATGGTACAGGTTTCCCAAATATTGAATTATAATCTAAAGCTACTATTCTGAATATAATTTTATTATTGTTAAAATCCTCATTTAATTCTAACTGGAACTCCATCCATAAAAGATTATTTGCCAGTAATAGATATGATACAGATTATTTTAAGCAATTTGAAATAATACATTTTATTGGATTCTAAAAGATGTGTGTATTAACCATAGGAAAATCTCAGTTCATATCCATTTGTGGATTATATTATTCTCAATTTTAAAAGTTTTATGAACTCGGATTATTCAGTTATGGATTTATTGTTTTTATTATTCCCTATACCAAATACTAATGGCTGTTTACAAGCATTTGATACAAGTAAAATGTCAAAACTTAAAGATACAGATTTAATTTTCTGGCATCTAATTTTAAATCACAAACACCAACTGGAGAAAAAAAAAACAAGAAAACTAGGAATGAACAACAGTCAGGGAGTCAGCTCCATGGATCAGTACCAGCACAAATCCACAAGTGGAACCTCAAACAGTGCTTACTACACATATCCTTTACTTTAACACTGTAAAAGGCAATGAATTAAAAATAAAAATAAATAAATGCTTTTGTCCCAGAAATTCCAGAACATTATCAGATAACATTCATAAGTAAAACTTCTAATTTTAAACTAACCACTTGGTAATCACATGACTCATCCTAGTTTCATCATTGCAGTACATAAATTTAAAGAAATAGTGCTCATCCAACCCATTAACCCAGTGCACAATAAACCATATTGCACGTACTGTTTAAGTATGTTAGTTGCTATGTAAGATATTTGGACAACATTTTTATTTTATGGAATAGCACTATAGAGGAGATGGACATTTTTATTAATGACTTAAACATGACTAGTGAATATCTTAAATTTACCCATAGCTTTAGTAAAGTAGGAATTCCATATTTGGATACTTACATTTATTCAACCCCAGCAGGGTTTAAATCTAAGATCTACAGAAAATATACTTTTAGTAATGCCTATCTAGATTATTCAAGTTGCCATCCCATGGGGCAGAAGTGGAGGATTTTTAAAGGACAGTGCATATGTGCAGCACGTATAACATCCGACTATCATGAAATGGTGCAGGAGTTAAAAGACATCAGTGAGATGTTTAGAAGATAGGGTTACCCCTCTAGACTCATAAGTGATATCAGTAGTTATGTCCAGAAAGCATGGGGCAAAAAATATGTACCCTTATTAGGTGTTACAAATTTTAATGGCCCTAGTAGATTGATTACAAGTGAACCCATTAAGAATTACAAAAGAGCGTGTATAGTACAGTATAGTCAACAGAGTAAAGACGTGCAAGAAATTATAGGTAAGAACTGGAATATTTTGAGAAGTGATGCTATAGTAGTGGAGAAACTAGGGGAAAAGCCATTATTTGTATTTAAGACAGGTTGGAATTTAAAAAGCAAATTTGAAGGTGGGCTTATAGTCAACAATGAGAAGGGTGTGGTAGGAGGTACTAGTAAGTGTGGAAAATGTAACCAATGCTTTGCTATGCTAGAAGAAAGGAGTTTAACATTGGGGGATGTCAACCAAACTGAGATTAGATTTAAGAAGGGTAACTGTCGGACCAAACATGTGATATATCTGGCTAAATGCATCAGATGTCCTTGTTACTATGTGGGAAAAACTGACAGATGTTTAAGAAATCAGATTTATGACCACTTTTATTGCATAAGTAAGAAAGACACAAAAAAATGCACTGTATAGACATTTAGTCGGAAGCCCAAGTTGTGATAGTTTTAAGTTTGCCATTTTAGAGCAAGTAAAATCAAACCCTAGGGGTGGAAACACAAAGGTAATACTGGGTGAGAAGGAAATAAAATTGCAGATATTGTTAAATGCAGCTGTTTATCCTGGTATTAATGAAAACATTTCCATTAAACCAGTATTAGAAGCAAAAATAAATTAGTGAAAAAGTATTTACATTAGATGCATATTTTATGAGTAAGTGATTTTATTGGATTTTAGCAGTACTGTATAAGGATAAATGTATATATAAATTATTACTGCACTGAGCACTTTAAATGACAATTGACTACAATTAATCATATAATCTGATTGGAGGAATTTATGTATTTAAATCCAGCTTTTTTAATTGTAGATTGTTCTGAGGAAGTCTACTACCTGTAGATGAAAGCGCTTAACCAGTTCTTACTACTTCTGTGGAATAAAGGCTTTTTTATCGTAGCTGACAGTTTCATGATATTTGTGGAACCATGATCTTGTTTACAGCAAAGTTCATGTTTTTACTGTGGTTTTACAAGTGGCATTTCACTGTGTCTTGTGGTTTCGCCATTGTACAATATATTACTGTGTATATGTAAAATGTATATGGATATAAATAACATTAGTATATTAATAAAACACATTGTGAAAATATAATTAGTTAAAATTAATTCTTTTTTAAAACACATTTTAATAAATGTTATTTTAAATGAGAATTGCTGAGTTGTTTTTCTCACACTATTGTCTAAGCAATAAAAAGGTAAAACAAACTAGTCAACTACCCATGTACCAGTATACAGTCTGCTTCAAGGTTCACAGATAAGAGCTTTAATAAAAGGTCAATTTGTAAGATCAGCAAGCATGGTAATGGAATTTGAGGACTTTATGTTAGAATGTGACCTCATGGAGTCAATGTCTGAAAAGCGGATATCCTAAGATGATGGTAGAGGAACTAAAGAAGGAAGTTATTTATAAGAGGGAGAGCCAGGATTTTGTCCCAGTTGTATCCTTACAACATGATGTTTGCAAAAAAAACAAAATAGAACAGGCAGCAAACCACTCTGTACTTATAAATGTGCCTTTATAAGCACTTTTAACATTGAAAGTGAACTTACAAGGGGGATACTTAGGAAGAATTTGGTTATTTTTGAGGGTGAATGTCAGGTTTGTGATAAACTCGGGGACAAGCCCATAATGGTGTATAAAAAAGGAACTAGTTTTAAACATTTATTGTAGATATATACAAGATGGTGAACAATGAAAGATTAATAACCATCCCTTTGTGATAAAGGATGGATATAGCTCAGACCAAAGGCATAGTGTATGTGGCTCTATGCCAGGTATGCCAGAGGTATTATATAGTTAAAACTGAATGTGCATTAAAAGAGAGAATTTATGAGCATGTATATGACATTAAGAAACAAAAGTTGGCAAATGCTCTGGCTGAGCATGTAATGGGGTGCTCTAACCATGAGTTTATATTTGTAGTGGTTGAACAAATTAAACAGGGAAAACATTGGGACCCATGGTCATTGTATTTGGAAATTAGGGAACTATATGGGTCCCTGTTAAATAAACGAAAAGTCAAAATGTCGAACGTCCAAATATCCGAAAAAGGCCATTCCTCAAAATTAGTATTGTGGGGGGCTGCACCCCCTACACCTCCATTAATTATATGTACCAACTCCAAGACTGCACTACAGTGAGGAAAGGGCAATTGTCCAGTCTCTACTGTACCACAATCTTACAATAGTGATATCGAAGAACGGCCTTTTCGGATATTTGGCAGTTCAACATTTTGACTTTTCATTTATTCAAAGGGACCTAACTGTACAGTCAGTTGCTACTAACTGCCTTTAGGTGAATGGGATTGAATGAAAACTGTTCCATAATATGTATGCTAATGAAAAAAACATTAGAAAAATGAATTTTATTGGTACTATTTGGTTTTATGAGCATGTTATTATAAATATTGGATAGCATTTTTCTCTTATGCGGTGATTTATTTGAGTTTATAGTTAAGAGGCAGACTTTACATTGGTACTTGGGTAGTTGACTCATTTTTTACCTTTCTATCTTTTAGACAATAGTATGACAAAATTCAGTAATTTTCACTTAAAATAATTTATTTATTAAAATTTGTTTTAAATAGGAATGGATTTTGACTAGTTATATTTTCATAATAAGTTTTTATTAATATAATAATGTTATTTATATACATATACGTTTTACATAAACAAAGTAATATATTGTGCAATGGGTTCAGAAGTTGGGTGAGCACTATTTATTTATATTTATGTACTTCAGTAATGAAACTAGGATGAGTCATGTTATTACCAAATGGTTAGTTTAAAATGAGAAGTTTTAATAGTGAATGTTATCTGATGAAGTTCTGGAAGCTCTGGGATGAAAGCAATTATTTATTTTTATTTTTAATTACTTACCTTTTTGAGTGTTGAATTAAAGGATTTGTGTGATAAGCACTGTTTGAGGTTCCACTTGTGGATTTGTGCAGGTAGTGAGCTATGGAACTGACTCCCTGATTGTTGTTCACTCCTTCTTATCAATTTTGAAATGGGAATAAAGAATATACATCAGACCATCTTCTTGCTAAGTATTGATTAGAGAAAATAGCCACCTCCATAGACAACACAAGGAAAAAGAAATTAAGGGTAATGCTGCTCAACGCCAGAAGTCTAAACCTCAAGATGCATGCACTCGGGACTCTCCTCAGTATGGAGAATATCGATATCTGTGCAGTAACAGAAACCTGGTTCAAGGCTCCCGAGAGCACCCCAGCACTACCAGGTTATACCTCATACCATGCTTTTTGGCCCCAAAACTCAGACTGAACCATAAAAGGAAGGGGAGTATCCATATTCATCAAAGATACCCACACCTCCAGGTTAGTGGCACTGCACGAAGCATCGGAGACTATCCATGTGCAACTAACAGTGGGCAGAACTGCCTTTCAGTTTGTAGCCTGCTAAAGACCACCCTCCCAAACTCAGGAACCCCACTCAGCTTTCCTGAGAACACTGCAGAATATGAAGGTCTCTCCAAACACCATCATATAGGCTGACTTCAACTACCCAAACATAGACAGGGAGCACTACTCAAGCCCCAACACCCTCACCCAACAGTTCCTAGAATTTATAAACTCAAATGCTATGGAACAACTGGTCACCACTCCCACAAGAGGGGAAAACATATTGGACCTGATCATCACCAACATGGGGACTCTATGTTCCATACCAGAGGTATACCCCTCATTGGTAAGATCTGACCATAAATTAATCTCACTGGACATCCATATCCTGTCCCCACCCCCAGCCAAGGAAACCACGGTGAAGAACTTCTCAAAAGCAAACTTCAAACTTCTCAAAACTGAGGTGGAATCCTTCAAAGCCCCCAGGCCAGTGGAAAATACCACCCAAACTGCAGAATCCTTTACAAAAGCATTCTATGGACACCTACAGGAATGCATGGATCATGCTATCCCAAATAAAACCAAGACTCACTCCTCCAAAGGCAGGAGACCTGTCTGGTGGACCCCAGCCATAAATAAGCTATACAACAGAAGGAGGAAGCTACTACATTATAGAGCAAAATCCCAAAAAGGGAAGGCATCTCTGTTCAGTACTAGCAAGAAACTATGATCCCTCATAAAATCATCTAAGGCCAGCTTCGAAAGAAAAATTGCACAAGATGCTAAAGATATTCACAAGGCCTTCTTTAGTTATGTCAGGAACCTAGCTCTGAGTTAGTGCAAAATGACAAAAAATACACTGAACCCACAGACATTGCCAACATCCTGGCAGACAGGTTCAGTGCAACCCCCCCTCCCCCCAAAAGAGCAAATGTCTATCCCAACAGAGTGTAGCCTCCCTAACATCACAGATGCACAGGTGAGAGCTGCCCTCTTCAAAGCAAAAAATACAGCATCAATGGGACTGGACGGTGTCCCAGGCTGCGTCTTACACGAGCTCCAAGAAGAACTGAACCCTCACATAAAGTCACTGTTCAATCTCAGCCTTGCTACAGGATATGTACCCAAGGAATGGCGTACAGCAACAGTGGTCCCACTCCACAAAGGTGGTGCCACAATGGACCCTGGAAACTATCGACCTATAAGCCTGGTCTGCAAAGCTATGGAGCATATCATCAAGGAACTCATAAACAAACACATTGGGAACCTCCAAACACTGGAACCTACCCAATTCGGCTTTGTTAAGGGCAGATCTTGCCTCTTGAACCTGGTCGACTTTGTTGAAACAGTCACCAAGGCCATAGATGAAGGGAAGGTAGTCCACACAGCCTGCCTGGACCTCGCAAAAGCCTTCAACACAATACCCCACTCTGGCATCATAAATAAGCTCAACAGCTTAAATAACCCCTATGTCACAAGATGGGCTATAACTGGCTCAGGGACAGTACCCACATGGTCAGAATTGCAGGTGCCATGTCAGACTCTAAACCAGTTACAAGTGGCGACCCACAAGACTCAGTCCTGGGACCTCTCTTGTTTGGTATATATTTCTCTGAGGTACAGGCTAACATGGGAGGACTATGGCTGACCAAGTTCACAGATGACTGCAAACTGGGTGCCATAATCGACTCGCCGACTGACACAAGCATCCTCCAAAAGGGTCTCACAGAGATGGATAACTGGTGCCAGAGCCATGGCCTAAAGCTAAATGCCAAAAAGTGCATAGGCCTCCCCTTTTACCGCATAGGTGGTAATCCATTAAGTACAGAAGAAGTAATTAGGGATTTGGGGACCCAAGTAGGTAGCAATCTCTCCTTTGACAATCATGTTGCCAAAGTGGTTAGAAAGACCTTCTATATAGCCCACCTTATCATGAAAGGGTTCACATCTAGATCAAGAGAGGACATTGTGCCCCTCTGCTCATCACTCATCAGGCCCATAATTGAATACAATGCCCCATTTGGGATGTACCTTACCGTCACCTGCAGCAACTGGAAAGACCACAAAAGTACCTCACCAAGAGGATCAAGGGACTCTAACAGATGTCCTACACAGTCAGGCTAAAGAAACTCCAGCTCTACTCAGTTGTTTACCGCCTACTCAGAGGCAATCTGTGCCTGATGTATAAAGCCATGTCCAAACCAGAATTAATGGACGTGCTCCACCTCAGGAAATCCAAATCCCTTAGAGTTACACTCTCCAGGGACTTAAACCTCAGCACAAAAATAAAATCGGACATGCTGGAGGGACAGATTCATATCCCAGAGGCTCCCCTCACTCTGGAACAAAATCCCAATCCATGTTAGGCAGAACCCCTAAATGACCCTCTTCAAGAGAAATCTTGATGAGTGGATGGGAGGTCATAGGTTTACCCCTGGGATCTCTTCTGTGTCCCTACTATACAGAGGCACAGTCAACTAATCTAAAAGGGTGGCAAAAGCCAAACACACTCTGGCTAGGCTTATAAATGCCCTAGGGCAGATAGCCTAGTATCAACCTATGAACCTAAATATACAAAGTTGTAAAACATATGTAACAGATAAAATTTAAATCTCTATGGATTTTCAAATAAAGCTTATTGCTAAGATCTTAGACTTTTTTTCTTTAAACTTAATAGTATTCTAAGTAGTGATAAACCCTCCTTATCATTAATATATAGGATATTAAGACATTTTTAACTTCTCATAACATTTAATCAGTTTATAAAACTGGGAAAATTAATTGCTGGTGATGTAATGAAAACTCTATTGCCGATTGGCTCCATATGAGATTAGATTGTAGAATAGTTGGATCATTCTTGACTGAATTTAGAAATTTTATTCAAACATTGTGGACAGATAAATGTAACAGAGCTAATTATTTGATCTTGTTTAATGCTCCAATTCCAGATTCTATCCCTGAATTCCAGGTGCCTCTTTTTTTGGTCCATTTTAGCCATAGCAAGCAAAGTAGTTGCAAAGAATTGGAAATATAAAACTACTCTATCTTTTAGTGAATTTATATATTTGGCTGAAAATGTTTCTAAAAAAGAACTGTCAACCATAAAAGTGAAAATAATTAATATTACATATTAATATAGGCATTGGTTAAAATTACATGATTTACTAGATAAATATTAATGGTTTGGCTTATTTTATTGTACTTCATTATTGTCCTTTGTAAATAGTTATGACTTTGTTAAATTTTTGTTGTATATGTTTATATATGTTTGTTTAAAAAAATAATTAAAAAAAAAAACGAAGGAATACTGCCACTAGTAATCCCATGTCTCTGATACAACAAAAAGAAAAAAAAAAGAAAACAAAATGAAAAAAGTCTGACAGGGCAAAAATTATTTTCAGCAGAGGCTCAGGTAGAAAAGCTCCCGATTTGTGTAACACATGATGCACATTTATAATTGCATGGTAAAACATATAAACATGAACTTTTTTTTTAAATAGGTAACATATTTCTTATATGCACATATCATTTTAGCACAAGAAAACAAGAGAAGTAAGCATAACTTTTTAAATTATTGAATAGAGAAATAACATATAGCAACAATTAATGTATTTATAGCATGATGGTCAGTTTATTAACAATTTAGACAGACAACAAAAGAGAAATATGAAAGGAAAAGTTATGGAAATGAGGTGGAAAATAGCTGGATAGAGTTGAAAAGCAAAGTGGCTGTAAGAGTTGTAGAAATGTAATCCAAGTAAAGCTACCCAGATGAGCATGAAGAACAGAACCATCTTTGGCATAGGTGATGTTTAAGCAAAGTTTTGAAACTATTTAAGTTTTCTATCTATTTTAACTGTTTGGAGATTTCATTCTAGGGTTTTGACACATAATGGGAGTAGAGAGAGTCTCCAGCAATAATGCATAGTAAAGGTTTATTGCTAGAGAAAAGCTCTCTAGTGGGTGAATAGTACAGCAGAGTATTTCACAATGCTGGGCATTTGTCTGGAGAGTACAATAGGTTCTGGGCAATGATTAGTATGAGTACGTCAACTGGTTTGGGAGTTCAAGCCAATTTAAATGTTTTAATGCAAGGCAGTGATATGTTTTGTAAGGCTGGTTGGTTATAAATTTAGGTATTTTGTGGTAGCAGAAGGATAGTTTTGTTTTATATATAGTGGTTATATTTGTAAGAATAGGGGAAACATATACTAGAAAAGGAAGGAGGTATGTTTCTTCCAAGGTAATCCTTACTTGATCTGTCAATTAGTGTTTAGTCCTATAGAGGGAGTCAAGATTTTGATGAGTTTTCTTGATGGAATGAAGTATGTAGTGATCAAACCTGAGGTTGTCATATATTATGACTCTAAGTAGTTTAGTTTGGCTTATAAATTTTATGTTATTACTTGAAGTAATATGAAATGTGTGTTTCTGTTTAAGGTGTTTTGGAGTAAATAGTATTTTTTTGGCATTAAGTGGCAAGAACAAACTCCCAACCAGCATATATTCCATTCAGTGATAATTTCTTTCTAAAAGAGAACTTAAGAACTACTTTGCTAACTGTCCCACCTACACCTGTCACCAACCAACCTAACACAAACTGACCCAGTTGTCAGGCCATAACAATTTTTCCTCTCCTTACATAAAATAACTTTTCATATACACTAGTACCATAGACCCTCAGCTCTGCCACTGAGCAATACTTTACTTGCACATCATCTTTCTCTTCTTTACCAACTACACTCCCCTCCCCCGCCCTCCTCTCACATTCTGCTCCCGTAACTCTATCCTCACCCCCTCTAATTCCTGGGTCTATATTGAATCAGCAAATTCTTAAAAAAGTGAATACTGATTCATCTACCCTATTTGAGTGAACGCTGAAAATCCTGAACACCCGGAACAGCGATTCTTTTCTCAGGGAAAAAAAAAATGCTGGGTCAGTTTCAGGAGTTTGCCATTTCCTCCACTGTGGTGTGATCTCAGAGTTGGTATATTTAAGTAGGGGGTATGGGGGGCACAACCCCCCTCATCAGGGGTGTGGTGGTGAAGCCCCCCACATTAAATACTATTCAGGATTTTCAGCGTTCGGTGAACTAGGGTCGATCAATCATCGTTTGCTTTTTTAAGCGTTCGCTAATTTAATATAGACCCTAATTCCTACCCTTCTATTTATTACTCCTATTTTCTCCCTCTTCACCAACTCGGTTTTATGTTTAAAGATGATTAAGAGCTTTTTCTCTGATGCTCTAGTTGTAAATCTTCTTGTTTTCTACAGGGCTCAATCCCTTCTACTTACTAAGTTTTGTTTATGCTGAATTTTATGCATTGTTAATTTTTTCTCCACTATCACATGATTGTATATCTGCATTGTACTTATTCATATTCAGATTCACTTTACTGGTTATGTAAACTTTATTATTGTTATTGTTACTCTTATTATTGATATTGTTACTGTTATTTTTTGTTGTGGAGCTTTTCTCCTTGGGTCTGCATTGAAAATGGGCCACCAGCCCAGTAGACTAACCTGGTTAACAAAAGGCAAACAAACCAACCAACAAATAAATAAATAAGTTAGAAATTTTAAGCCCTATTTTATTGCCAGCGTATGATTTCCTGTAATTTTGTTATGGATGGAGCAAAGCAGATAAGAGTTGAATTGTCAACATATTGTATGAGAGTGGCAAGTGTTGTAGTGGTATGACATTTATTTATGGGAATATTAAATAGAAGGGTCTGTTTATTGACCCTTAGGGAGCACCAATAGATATTGCTTGAAATGCTGAAAGGTTTTGTTTCTATTTAGCTGCCTACAAATGACTGCATAAATAACTGTGAAACCAGGAGAGGGTGGGGTAAGTGAGACCTATTACTGCAAGTTCAGAGCAGAACTTTTGTTGGGAGACTGTGTAAAATGCTTTGAAAAAATCAAAGAAAAGTAAAGAAACAAGGTTGTCCTTGTTCTTGTATTAATTTACTATGCTGGTGAAGTTGAGTAGGGCAGTAGTAGTACTGTGGTTTTGCCTGAAAATGTGCTGGATGTTGGAGAGGAGGTTGTGCTTGGTTATATGTTTCATAATCTGAGAGTGAATACATTTCTCAAGGATTTTAGAGGGGGTGATAGGGTAGCAGTAGCTCTATAGTTTGATAACTCTGTTGAAGTACCTCCTTTGTGAAGGGGTACAATAATGGATTTTTTCCAGATGGATGGGACACAGTTTTAAGTTTTTGACTGGTTGATCAGAATGGAGACAGGGAAGGCTAGTGCTTCTGCACCTATTTTTGAGGAACTCATTGGGAAAGTTATCGGCAGCTGTGGTTGTTGCTTTTAACTTGGCTAGTGATTTTTTTACTGGTTGATGTTGGGACAGGCTAAAAACTAAAAGGCAGTGTGTTGCTTTCAAAAACAGATGGAAGTTGGAGGAGTGAAATGAGGTAGTCATTGATTAGTGATAAAACTGACTGAATAAAATGAGTGTTGAACTGAAAGACAATGAAATCATTGTTGTTTGAAGTAGAAGAACAGGGTGTACTTGTATGGCCTGGGTATAATTGTTTATTTAGAGAGGACCAAAATAGCTTGGGGTTGTTTTTGTGCTTTTGTGGGAAGATTACCATAGTATGATTTCTTGCCAGATTTATCAAGGATCTTAGTATGGTTTCTGAGATATCTAAAATTTTGGTAGGCATGTTATGTTTTAGTCTTATACCATTCTTTCCACACTATCTCTTTGCAGCATGAGCTCTTTGGTCTCTTTTGTCAGCCATGGTGCTGTGTTAGATTTTACCCTTCTTGCCCTAAATGGTGCTAAATAATTTATTATTTCTGGAAAGGTGTAATTGAAGTGCTTCAGCTAGGGGAATTACTCTAAATACATTCCGGTTGTAGTGGGATAGGTCTGTAATAAATGTGTCTTTGTCAAATGTGCTTAAATTTCATACTTGTTTATAGATTATTTATTTGGATTAATCATGTTGTTAACTGATTACATAGGTTGGGAGGTGGTCACTTACATTATGTGGTAAGCAACCGGAAGATTTTATATAATGGGAGTTTGTTTGTCAATATCCAGTCTAGTGTGAACTACCTATTAGTGCTTTTTGATTCTGGTGGTGGAGCCTATTAGTTGGGTGAAGTCAAATAGGTGAAAAGAGTCTTTGGGGTTGCTGTTGTTTATGGATTGACAGTCTATATTTAGGTCACCAAAAATGAAGGGTTCCTGGGGGCTGTTTATCTGGATGGGTATTGAGTTGTGGCTTAAGGATGATTCGCTCTTAGGTCCAAAGAGCCACTAGCCTGCAAGACCTTCCACACCAGCAGCCTGGAGATATGTCTCACTGTGAGCTTCAGCTGACACCACAGCTTGAACTCCACCCAGCATGCACCCTGCCCTTGATTAAAGGCATGTCCATCCCGCATAGGGCACTAAGTACCTGAGCCCCTGATTGAATTTTGGTTACCTAGGCTATAGACATGGCTCTGTTCCTTTATGCTACTGATGAGGCTATGATCTTGAGTGTGAGTTTTGAAGAATTTTATCATGATTATATTGATGGAATAGGGTTAATTTTTCGATGTGGAACAGTTATCTGAAACCTGTCCACATCTACTGCCTAATTAGCTACCTCCTCGGGTATCTCCTTAAAAAGAAAATACTATTATTTTGTAAATATTGTTTTCTAAAGCATTTACTGAGTCCCATGATTCAGTTATTCCAGGACTACTTATGTTTTTCTCTTAGTCCAGCAATTTTGTAGGAAAGAAGCTTGACTTTTTTGTCAATTAACAATCTAATGATGGATTTGAAGCTATTGAAATTCAGTTAATGCAGTTTTACTATCCATTGGTTGTTTCTCTAATGCCTGCAGTATTAGTTTTGAATTTATCTCTATCACTTTCTCATCTAAGTTATTAAACATTTCAACGTATAGTTCAAGTGTCTTCACTTTACAAAATATGAGCCATACCTTAACAGTTGCAATCGGTAAGGACTTAGCATTGCCCTGCTCTTTCAATATGCTACATCACATGCATTATTTTTCCAAAATGTTACTATCAGACAACCCAATGCCAGTCTGTTGAAAAAAAGGAGACAAAATTGACATGGCACACTCCTTATTTAGTTATCAACATCTGCAGTCATTGCATACAAAGAAATCAGCACACACACACACACACACACACACACACACACACACACACACACACACACACACACAAACACACACAAAAATCTATCACTAACCAGGCACACAATAAAGTCCCTATCAGCAGACATACATTGCTTCCAACCAATAAGTCACTCCTGTGCACAAAACCCTGCAATAGTAAGCTCACAATCAGTGTTATATCTGCATCTGACATTACAAAGAACTTAGAAACCCTCCTTTCACACAAACTACATTCCTTAATTTAACATGCACACTGCAAACCTCTGTCGAAACTTTCTGTCCTGGCTCACCAAAAATGTTCCCTATGAAACCATTATACTTGGTGACATTAACATCGATTGGTCTTCACTTTCCTCCTCTTCCCCTACTCATAGCCTCAAACTGAATGGCTTCCACCAACTCATATCTTCCCCAACCAGAACCAACAAAAACTCTACTTCTGGATCTATCATAGACTGGATCCTTATTTCTGACCCTTGTGTCTATCATAACCCTGGCATACTTCCCAACTCTCTGAGTGACCATTCCCCTATCGATATCCATAGATACTCTCAACAGTCACCCAAAGAACACCTTTACAGAGAATGTCTTTATCTAACTCATTTCAACCCAGACAAATTTAACTCCACACTGTCCATCATCAGCTGGACCTTCCTTTATAACTTCCCACTTAATGATGCTGTAACTGCATTCAGTAAGATATTTCTTGACATAATGAGCACCATGCCCCCATCCAGAAAAAACAGGGTGAAATCAAACTGTGCCCCCAGCTCACTAAGAAAACATTCTCGATTATACATCAGAGGGATGCTGCCTAGATGACTTAAGTCAAAAATAAAACTCCAACATTACAAAGAACTTAGAAATGTGTAAATACTAATCATCAAAAATAAGAAAATATTTGATTCCAACCACTGCAGCCCACATACTAACCCCAAGAAATTTTGTTCCACCGTTAATAAAATCTTGTACCCTAGTACCCCTCCTACCCCCAACACCTTCCCCTCACAATACTGCCACAGACACTGCTGCTCTATTAAACAATCACTTCATAGAAACAATTTAAAGACTAACTCAACAGAGTCCCACTGCCTCTTCTCTACCTTTACTTCCCAGTCCATCTTCCGCTAATACCTTCTCCTTACGACCTGTTCCCATTGCCTTTATTAAATCCCAGTTGAATAAACTCAAACCTTGCTCACCCTCTGTTGATAATTTACTTCCCAAATTCCTTAAAATTGCAGCCAGTTCTATTGCCTATCCAGTTTCTATCCTTATTAATCATTCTGTCACCGAGGCTCTTGTCCCCGAAATATGAAATCATTTTATACAATCTCTCTCCACAAGGGAGGTAATGCCACTGACCCATCAAACTATCACCCCATAGCTATACTATAACCACTTTCCAAACTACTCAAAAAATGCGTTCACTCCCAACTAAACACTTACTTGATAATAATCTAACTCCCACCAAGCACGGCTTTAGACCCCACCACAGCACATCTACTGCACTACTCTCATTCACCCAAACAGTAGCAGAGGCCTGTGATAACAACCTACTTGTTTCCTGTCTATTCCTTGATCTCTCTAAGGCTGTCAATACTATCTCCCACTCTAAACTGTTAACTAAACTTTCAGAACTTCATCTTTCCACCCCCTCTATAACCTGGTTCTCTAACTAATTATCTTACAGATTACAATCTATATGCTGGCAAACCGTCTCCTCTCCATTTCTGCCTGTCAACACAGGAGTTCCCCAAGGCTCTACTTTGGGTCTCTTTTTTTCAATCTTTACTAACAACTTACACTCTGCTACTAACCTTTGAACTCTTTTGCAATATGCTAATGACTCCACCCTTATTATCACTGTCCACAGCTTCCCTGAACTCCTTTCTCATACCCAAGACACATTCACTTCCACTGAAACCTGGCTCACTGACAATTAACTAATATTTACCCCCCAAAAACTAAACTTCTTCTATTCCTTCCTAAAACCCTTACACAACATAAACCCTCTTTCTCCATCACCTCCCTTAACAATACCATCATCAGACCTAAACCACATACTAAATTACTTCATGTCGCCATCGACGATGAACTAAAATTTAATATACATATCAATCAATGTATAAAAAAACACCAAAAACTAGGCCTCCTGTACTGAAATCATAAATTTCTTTCTCCTTCCTCCAAACCCTCCCTAGCCATATCTCTCCTGTTACCCTGTCTTCTGTATGCAGCCCTAGTCCTTACTAGCCTTCGGTCTTCTCTTCTCAGTAAAGTAGAACAAACCTGCAATAAAATAGCTAAATGTACCTCCAACCTTCCCTATAAATTCCACCACTGCCTTGCCCTTAAGTCTTTGCAATGGCCTGAATTCCCTAAACAACTTCTCCTTCTACAACTGCATATAACATACTCAGTTATTAATAACCGTACTTCCTGCCCCTCTATCTCTAATATTGTATCGCAATATATTCCCCAATGTCAGCTCCGTACATCTAACAAACATCTTCTGGACATCTACAAACCATCAAAAAATATTGGCAGGTCATTATACAAATACTCAGTAGCTCACTCCTGGTACTCCCTTCCTCATAATATAAAAAGTATCCCCCATAAGTCCCAATTCAAACTAGTACTTAAGTACTACCTACAAAACACCTGCTACTGTCCCTGTCTAGCTCCAACCTCATCCTACTTACCTTCTTCCTAAATCCACTTTCTGACTCATTTATCTTTCTCTTTCCTCTCTTCTTTCTCCTCTTCCTAGTGATACATACCAACTCCCGGTATTAGTAAATATTCTTTTTTTTTCCATCTTTGCATCCACATTATCATGTTGTTAATGTGTATATATATATATATATATATATATATATATATATATATATATAGGAGCGCTACAGAATCCTGAAAGCCCAAAATCCTGAAGACCAAAATCCTGAGACCAAAATCCTGAAAGTTCAAAATCCTGAAAACAGGCAGGATACCAACACTCACTATATTCCAGCACAAGTACATACAGAAACAAATAAAACACAAACCATATTATTCTTCTCCAAGTATAAAAAGGGGGGCAAGCCCCCCTGCACCTCCCACACCCTGCTACTTAAATATATTAACTCCGAGATTGCACTTAGTGTACTGAAGTGCAGTCTCGGAGTTGTTATATTTAAGTAGCAGGGTGTAGTGCAGGGGCTACCCCTGCATATAGTTGAAGGGTAATATGTTTCTGTATGTACTTGTGCTAGGATATAGTAAATGTTGGTATATGTGTGTTTTCAGGATTTTGGTCTCAGGATTTTAATCTTCAGGATTTTGGACTTTCAGTATTCTGTAGCACTTCCGTAGATATATATATATATATATATATATATATATATATATATATATATATATATATATATATATATATATATATGTATATATACACACACACACACACACGCACACATATATATATATATATATATATATATATATATATATATATATACACACACACACACACACACACACACACACACATATATATATATATATGGGTCCCATTCAGAAGACCGAAATGCCGATTCCCCGACGCGGAAATCACCGACGCCAGATGACCGACAGGTACGTATACCGACAGGGTGATTCACCGACAGTGGAAAGACCGACAAGGGTAATCTGCGATCGCGACCCGGTAAGTGTGCGATAGTGACGGAGGTAGGAGTGGTCAGGTAAGTGAGTTAGGGTTAGGGTGCAGGTAGGTGATGTGTACGTTAGTGTCGGAGCTTGGGCTAGGGGTGTGTAAGTGAGTTAGGGTTAGGGTGCAGGTAGGTGATGTGTACGTTAGTGTCGGAGCTTGGGCTAGGGGTGTGTAAGTGAGTTAGGGTTAGGGTGCAGGTAGGTGATGTGTACGTTAGTGTCGGAGCTTGGGCTAGGGGTGTGTAAAAAACTTGTACAGAACTGTTAATTGTGTTAACTTCATTTTGTTGTATACATTTCTTGCTATATGCCTATTGTAATGGAATTTCTTTCTCAAATGACTGTAATTGTAATTGGAGCTTTTTTTCCTTGGGTCTCCACTGAAGATGGGCCTTTGGCTCAGTTGAACCAACCTGGTCAACAAATGACAATAAATAAATAAATAAAAATAAATAAAATAAATTACAAACTTTCAGTCATTCACTCATACCAACTGGCAAACTCTGTACATAACTCACACTTAAACAATAACTCCATATCTAATCTTCATATATATCAGACATATATACCTGCAAGTACCAGACACATTTCTTACCTGCAAGCACATCACCATGTCCCACTCTTAACGTTTTCTATATAATAATACCACAGTCATTTTATATGTTTGTTTCTTTTTATTTGTTTAATCGGGCAATCTAACTAGGCAAAGCCCCGTTTCAGTGGAAGTCGTGGTAGATAAGCCCCAAAAATATATAAATACAGTAGCAATGTAAGAGGCAGTTATATAAGTAAATATAGTAAAAACAGCAGCATAAGCCATTAAGTATAAACAGAAATCTCCATGAAAGAAATGAAAATATTTATAATGCATGAAGTATGCATGGTAAGCATTTGCAATATATAAAGTGCTTGTGTTAAATTCACAAGATTGTGTACAACCTTTTGTAAAGATAAACAAATACACACGTTTATACAAATGTTATAATAGAAACAGTGCAGATAATTGTGCAATAGTTTCAGCAATGAGTAATGTAGAAGATTATACTTGTCTTTTGTGATATGATGCAAGGAAGACCCATACCGACCTTCATCAATGGTGTCCTAAGTGTAAACACACTAATTATATCTATATCTATATCTATATCTATATCTATATCTATATCTATATCCATCTATCTATTTACCTGTCTACGAAAGAAAATTTGAAAGCAGTGTTATTAGTATAACAGGTAAAGACTTGCTTTTGGTGCAGAGGGCTGTGGGTTCTATTCCCACACCAAGTAGATATATTGCTGATACTGGAGTGCATTTTAAAGGATGGGTGAGGGGTTGCACTCTTGAGTGTTTTGCCTTTTGTATGAGATGTTAAACATAGGCTCTATCTGTCTGCATTAATAGTAGGATTTAGGAAATATTTCCATCCACCTGAGCTATTAAAAAGAATAGGGGGAAACTCTTCAATGCCTTGGTCAAATTTCCCCTAGTATTATAAATACAATCAAGGGTCTCCCCTGAAAAGATACTACTAGCCTAGTGGGACTAACCTGGTCAACAAAGGGTATTTAAATTAAAAGTTTTAAATTATAGCTATATCTCTGCCTTCATTTCAAAAGTAAGAAGAAGACAGTATGCACACTGACAATTGTGAGCAGTGTTTATGATACTTGGGGGAGACAGGCAAGTAATAGGACACTATAAATGCCGGGGGTGGGGGCTGTATCATTCCCCAGTCTAGGCTCCAGTCTGACCATGATTCATCTCTGTATAACACAATTGTAAATCTAATGGCAAAATAAGTATATGCTTGAGGAGGGTTATTCTGGAACAGTTTATGGCATACTGAGAAAAGTACTGGTTAAGGAATGGACATGTGGAATTGAGGTAATGGCAGAGTGTGACAAAATGAGATTATAGCTTGAATGAGTTAGAGTGGTTGGGAAAAATGAAACATGCTATTAGCAGTATAGGAAAATAAGAAGGCTATGGGCAGATGGAAATTTATAGCAGGTGGGCAAAATAATGTGGTAGGGGCATTCTATATAATAATAAATACATGACTACTGATTACCAAATCATAGCAGCATACATGTTCAGGCATCAGCACTGATATCTCATAACTGTTGGACCTCCACTATGATTATTGGTTGGAGTGGCTGTATCTGCATGTCTTCCTGTATCTGAATGAGTTTTATATGTTGTTCTGGTTTCCTCCCACACCCCCAAAGACATGCAGATAGGCTTTGAATGTTTCACAATCTACAAGACTATTATTAGTGTGCTCTGGCCTTAAGATCAACTTGGACCAGAGATTGCTTAACATTATAAGCATATTTTTTACAACCAAATTGTTCAGCTTCTCATTAAATTACTTCAAGGTTGGTACCATTCTAACCTCTATTGGTACTTTCTTCTACAACCTAGAAAACATTTGCCTGATGTTTCCCCTTTTCCTATTCCTATAGGTAAGTGAATTGGTAAACATACTGCACACAGATGGGTGTGGTGAATTAGGGTGAATATGTGTGTTTATTTTGTAATGTACTGGTGAGCCATATTAGACTTATTTCCTTTCTGACCTCCATTAGTCACCATGATAGGCTTCATACATCTCAATGTTTTACCTCAAGAAATCTGAACAAAGCCCAACATAACTGAGGGGAAAAGGCCCCAAAACAGGGACACATTTTAAGTATTACTCTTATAGACTTAGAACGTTGCTAGATTAACAGTATTTATGTTAGCATACATTTTCTGAAGGATATGAAGTCTGAAACTGAAATACATTAGTGACTTTAATCCTTAGGCCATCCCAGTGATTTAAAAAAAAAACACAACTTTTATGAGGAACAGACCAAAAAGATGAGGCATAAATCTGGACATTTTGTGAAGATCTGTACAGTTGAGAGGTATGAGGCTCCAGTTTCCCCTGTGACCTTGAAAGGATAAAGTAGATATCAGAGAAAGGAATGTATTATTAGTAAATGACAGAAGACATTAAGTTAATAGGCAGATAGTGGCAAGGAGACAGGTATTGTAAAGGTGTAGGAAATATTAAAACCAATGAGAGCATAGGTAGGATATAATAAATACAGAAAAATGCCAGCCATGGTGAAATTGGTGGGTACAGAAAAGGCAAGCCACATATCATATGAAGATAGAATCTATACTGAGAAGTCATCAAAGGTAATGGACTACAGCAGGGGTTCCCAAAGTGTGTGCCGCGGCACCCTGGGGAGCCACGGCTTCCTCACAGGGGCACCGTGAACTAATAAACTTAACTGCAAAACAAACAGTAAACAGTTCGCAGTTTATTTTGCAGCTAAGCTTATTAGTTCGTGACAAACTAAGTCTAGACCTACACTGTAGCTTTTTAGCAGAACTGGCATCAAGTATAGCAGCAGTCTCCAAACACCGGGCCGAGGACCAGCACCAGGCCATGGAGCACTTAGAACCAGGCTGTCAGGTAAGTGAATGTCTGTATGAGTGTGTGCATGTCTGTCTCCGTGTGTGATTGAATGCGTGCATGAAAGCAAAAGAATCTGTGTGTATGAGATAGATCAGAAGAGCGAGAGCGATGTGTGAATGAATGCAGAAATGAATGAAGAAGTGGCTGTGTGTGTGTGTGTGTGTGTGTGTGTGTGTGTGTGAGATCGAGAGAGAGAGGGCGATGTGTGAATGAATGCAGGAATGAATGAAGAAGTGGCTGTGTGTGTGTGTGTGTGTGTGTGTGTGTGTGTGTGTGTGTGTGGTGTGAGATTGGGAGAGTGAAAGCAATGTAAGAATGAATGCGTAAGTGGGTGTGTGGCGTGTGGGTGTGACAGACAGTGAGAGCGATGTGTGAATGAATGCAGGTATGAATGAGGAAGTGACTGTGTGGGTCTGATCAACTTCACTAGACAATCTTGAAATACTGAAATGTCGAATTTCAGTATTTGGAAACTGAATATTTGAACACCCACATACCCGAACACGCAGAACTGCGAATAGCACAATTGCGACCATACACTCACACACACACACACACACACACACACACACACACACACACACACCTACCTAACTACACTAAAACAAACAAAACAACATGCAAAAACACAACATAACACACACACACACACACACACACACACACACACACACCTATCCTACCTATAAGCAGGGGGGGCAAGCCCACCACATCCCCATTACTTATATATACTAACTCCGAGGTCACACAATACACATACACACAAAAAACACCACTGCACAAACTCACACACACTCTAATATCCCTAGCCAATACCCTTAAACAAAGATCACTTACCTAAAACCCCAGATAAATCCACAAACCACAACGCACCTCACAGACGCGACATGACGATAACAGATTCAGCATTTCCATTTCAACATACTGCAGTTTCGCGTAACTGCACTTTCATGTATTCAGTTTTGATGTACTGAAATTTGGCATTTCAGTACGTTGAGATTCTCTAGTGTTTCCGTTTGATCAGGAGAGAGTGAGAGCGATGTGTGAGTGAATGCAGGTATGAATAATTAAGTGGCTGTGTGTGTGTGTGTGTGTGTGTGTGTGTGTGTGTGTGTGTGTGTGTGTGTGTGTGTGTGTGTGTGTGTGTGTGTGTGTGTGTGTGTGTGTGAGATTGGGAGAGTAAAAGTGATGTGTGAGTGAATGCAGGTATGAATGAGGGAGTGACTGTGTGTGATTGGAAGAGTAAGAGTGATGTGTGAGTGAATGCAGGAATGAATGAGGGAGTGACTGTGTGTGTGATTGGGAGAGTAAGAGTGATGTGTGAGTGAATGCAGGTATGAATGAGGGAGTGACTGTGTGTGTGATTGGGAGAGTAAGAGTGATGTGTGAATGAATGCAGGTATGAATGAGGGAGTGACTGTGTGTGTGATTGGGAGAGTAAGAGTGATGTGTGAGTGAATGCAGGTATGAATGAGGGAGTGACCGTGTGTGTGATTGGGAGAGTAAGAGTGATGTGTGAGTGAATGCAGGTATGAATGAGGGAGTGACCGTGTGTGTGTGATTGGGAGAGTAAGAGTGATGTGTGAGTGAATGCAGGTATGAATGAGGGAGTGACCGTGTGTGTGATTGGGAGAGTAAGAGTGATGTGTGAGTGAATGCAGGTATGAATGAGGGAGTGACTGTGTGTGTGATTGGGAGAGTAAGAGTGATGTGTGAGTGAATGCAGGTATGAATGAGGGAGTGACTGTGTGTGTGATTGGGAGAGTAAGAGTGATGTGTGAGTGAATGCAGGTATGAATGAGGGAGTGACTGACTGTATGAGTGATCAGAAAAGAGTGAGAGTGATGTGTGTGAGTGATTGCGCGCATGAATGCAAAAGAGACTCTGTGTGTGTGTGTGTGTGTGTGTGTGTGTGTGTGTGTGTGTGTGTGTGTGTGTGTGTGTGTGTGTGTGTCATAGGGAGAGAGAGTGAAGAGTGAGAGTGATCCCTGGCAGCAGCAACAATGAGGTCTGTGTAAGTCTGGACCATACCACTGGACACATACCTCTCACCCTCTTAGATCAAGAAATCTGGACAAAGCCAATAATAGTGGGGGTACAAAGGCACAAAATAGGGACACTTTTAAGTACTGCTCTCACAAACTTAGAAAGTTGCTAGAAATGCAGGTTTTGCATTAACATTAATTTTCTGAAGGGTATGCCTGTAACAATACAGAGAAGGGGCAACCAAAATCCACCATTACAGAACCTCTTTAGAGAAAATGGCTGTACACATGGCCTCACAAGAGCATGGAAGACATCCTGTCTGAGAGGTTCACACATGCTCCAGCTGTGTCCCTAACTTGCAAAACATTTGACAGGCTTATCACCTCTGTGGCAGTTATCATGTCCACCAGGGAGAGAAGCCCCTGGGTATGGGTCATATATAAAAGTTACCCATACTCTCAAAAACACCAAGAACATCATAAAGAAGTAGTCTTTTCCTACTCACTTCCATGAATATTATTACTAGCACATTTACTTAGCCTCCAAAACCACATTTAAGCAATAATACACTATCTCCCCAACTTTACCTTCTTGCACTTTATTGTTCTGCATTCTACTTTAAAGAAATAAATAGCTGAACAAAAAGAAAAAATGTTAAACAAACTGAATGCTAATTGTGGCTCCAAATTTTCCAAACTTCACCTTCTCTAGCTACAAATGACATCCTCCTCCATTTACAAACCACTCACCCATATAGTCAGTATCTCTTTATCGTCTATAATTTTATCAACTCATTCAAACATGCCTTTATCATCTCTCTACCTAATATTGCAGCACCAAACAACTACAAAAATGATGGACCTGTCAGCAATTTTTGTCTCCTAACAAAAATATTAAAAAAATATACAATCTACAAGCAACTCCTTGAACACATATCTTCTCTATATTGCACAACACAATTTTTGAGACACTTTCAGTACTGTAACACCTCTTTATAAGTCTACTAATTTTATTTTCAATAATATGAATGAGAGTCACATGTGGACTATTTATTGACATGATCATGGCATTGAAAATAGTGAACCCCTTTTTACTACTTAATAAGCTCTAGAAAAATTGAACTTTTGTACTAATACTATGCAATGGTTCTAAAGCTGTCTGAAAAACAAATCCTTCTGAGTGTGGGCTAACAACTCCTTGGCTGACAAAGGCATCCTTAACACTGGTGTTCCACAAGTTTCAGTTCTTGGCCCTGTCATCACCTCTCTTTCTCTGTCTCTTCATAAATTACCTTACTAATGATCTACCAATCCTTAATGTAATTGTACATGCAGATCACATGTTAATACTGAATTCTATCAGGTCCCTTATAGACGTCTGCAAGATGTTCAGTCGTCATTCAATACAATATTCAACTGGACACACAGTAACAGATGAACAGTGAACCCTAAGAAATCCAGGGTCGTGATATTTGCTACTACCCAGAACTTACAATGTCTCCCCATAGTAAAAGACAAAGAAGACAACTTAATCCCCAATGTCAAAGAACAAAAATAACTTGCCATTACTGTAGACCCCTCTATATCGTTCACACCATACATAGATAATGTTGTTAACAGAGCAATTAATCAGGTAAATTTGGGCTATAAAATGTCCCAACTACTCACTCCTTCAGCTTGACTTGCACTAGATAAATGTATTCTAATTCCAAAAATCAAATATGGCCTATCACTATTAACAATTCCATTCCAGCTCCAACACTCAAAAATTGCAGACTGAAGAAAATAATATATGCAGACTTGTTCTGTTGACAGAGCTCCACATTCACCACTACAGCCTTCTAAATGAACTTTATTTGTTGTCCATTCACTGCAGAGAAAACTTACTCTAGAGTGCACTGCTGTTTCAAATAATAAAGCTAGGGCAATGTCCTCCCATGAAATCAAAGTTACAGATTAGAGAACAAGCGTGCTCCCTCAAGGACAATATTGAAAATAAATCGTCTCCCTTGCTAGACCACAATTCCAAAGTGCTGTAGGCGAAAGAGCATTATCCAAGTCGAGAAATTCCACTGGAAATCACCTGCCAGGAGAAGTCAGGTAGCAGCAGAAACACTTCCAGCATTTAATAGTAAACTGAACAAATGAAGCCACATGCACTTATATTTTGACAATGGGTAGAAAATCAGTCTCAGCTTGTCCTATAAGATGTTTTTTTTCATGAATGTTTATGGGCTGTGTATTTTATCTACCTATGCTTGTCACATGAGTTTGGAAACACATTCCTGCAAATGCTGTAACATATTTTAAACATGCCTGCACCACTGTTTTTAACTGTTTTGTTTTTGGTTTTGTTCTTCTCTGTAATTAATCATTTTAAACATGTCATCTAATGGTCCCAGGTCATAGCTGAAAAGTGCCTGGTGACCACCCCATCTACCCAGTTATCAAAGTAGACTAAATAAACAAATAAATGGTCAATAACCACACTAATTTATACTGCAAACTGTGCACAATTGTCCTCTTTTCCAGGCAGAAAAAGCAAAACTATTTCGCAGAGAAGCATTGGTATGCATACAGTAAGCCAAAGATCTTTACAAACATTCAGTCACAGTTCTTGCTTCCTGAAAAGTTTAGAAGTTTCGGCTTATGCTGACTCCTTTTGGAAAACAGATGTTATGACTGAAAATGCTGATGAGGGGAAACAATGTGAGAATTTCTCAGTCAAATAATTATATTTGCAGAATACTTTTCTATAGTTAAGCAATTTCTTTCATAAAGAAGGAAAATCAGACAAGCCGTACTCTCACTGGGAACACAGCATTAACTGATTTAGGTGGCAAACATAGTTCAGGGAGACAGCAAATGTTTCATTTTGTTAGACAAATTGAATTCAGAAGAGTTCACCTTAGAGAACAAGGTTTTAAAATGTGAAGAGAGCTGAGAACTCAAATATCTGTTTTCTCAATCCTGTCTTTGATCCAATAGTGCAAACAAAAGAGAAGAATTTAATAACTGTGTTATTAAAGTCTTTGCAATTCTGCATTCGTATATAACTGAAGAAGATGCAAACTCAGTAATTCAGTTCTGACATACCTGATTAAGAATCCCACTAGTTACACGTTGTTTATACTGGGTAGAGTACATACCAAGCATAGAGAGCACATTCACTCCTTTTCAAAATGTCGCATTCATATTGTCGTGTTTGAGTGCTTAGCATCAAGTTAATCTGTCTCACATTTTTAAATAAAGCTAATGTAACTTGAAACAGAGCATTTTTATTTTATTTGTTAAGATAAGTAAACCAACTGGACACAAGTGCCTCTTTTCAAACCAGTCCAAGAGGCAGTGCTTGGTTGAGAGTCTGACATGAAGCTTCTTTTCCATATTTCTGAAACATGGACTGGGACAAACATTAAAGGCTTAATATTAAAAAATTAAACAACTAAAAGTATTAGCTCATCAAAATAGTACAAAATATGTACGACATGACTAAAAGCATTTACTTATCCAATGACTATATGAAATACGAAATTAAAGAAATAAAAAGTTTAAAAAAATACAAATCCAGAAAAAGGGAAAAACAATACCTGTTTCCATAGACATTCTGCTAGATTATTATTAACACATAACCAGTGAATAACTCAGTTACCATTTAAGTTCCTAGATGCTGAAAATTTGTAAACTATAAATCTTTGTTGCTGAGAGTTACAACTGTACATAAAATATGGTGGAAACAGGTTTCATATAACCTTGTGTGTAGCAGAAAGGGGGTAGTTGCAATCAAAAGATAGGTGTAATGAGTTTTATCAAGCCTAAATTAACTCAGAACTAAGTACTAACAACCCAAGTCAGAGTACTAACAACATAAGACAGAGAGAGAGATATAACTGATTGCCTAAATACAAGGGCTGATTCACAGCTACTCCGGTGAAATAGAAGGATAAAACCCTAACAACATCCCAGGTGACCAGGGTAAAATTAGTGGCTTGGGTGACTAAAGAGTATCAGGGAAAAAGGTGAATTACCATTGCAGAGTGGGAGGGCAGTCTTATGAGTGTTTCTACATGACAAACCCTGGTGGAGGCTGAAGATGTGAGAAAGGGTTTTGGTCCAAACAGGAGAATGGGGAAAGACCTTTACTGAGCTGTTGCAGGGGTGGGGTGATATGTCAGCATGCCCTTATTGTATGCCCACCCATTGGATGTACCAGAGACTGCAGGGAAGGGGGGGCTAGGGGGTAGGTCATAAGTAAAAAATCTCCCAGCAGAAGCAATAGATAGCAAGATCCCTAGAATTTCTTTATGGTCCATGCCACCTCCAGACCAAAATCAGAGGCAGTTCAGAGTTAGAATGAGAGGCTGGCAGATTTGAAGACAGACAGGCAGACAGACAGACAGACAAAGGCAATGGGATACACATTGTATGAAATGATGCTTGGGAGCCAAAAAAAAAAAAAAAACAAGGGCTAATTCACAAAAAGATGACACCGATGCAAATCAATACCTGTGGCTTCCATGAAGTTTATCTTAACACATAATGATTTCTGGGGGACAGTGGGCAGTAGTGTCCTTGTACGCAAAGTACTTAGCAAATACTTTGGGGCTCTTGCTGTTTTTGATTAAAGTCTCTAATACATCTTGCAACTTGATTGACTATGCCCCCGTCATAACATCACTAGCCAAGCTACAAGGAGTTTAGGGTGGCCTAATGGTTAAGGTGCTTGCCTTACAAAGACAAGGTGCAGGGTTTGAGTCTCACAAGGGATAACTGGCTAGGCTTAAAATGGCTCGCAAGGGCAGTTAGCTTAGTACTAATCTATGAACCTATTAGCAACAACAATCCTAAGTGCAACTCAGTAACTCCACAATTAATTATTCATGAATCCTTTATATGAATCCTACAGTCTATCTTTAATAAACGAGTACTGGAGTCTGATAAAAGGCTTTCCTGAGATATAACAGTGGACTTCTAAATCTTGACCTGGATCCTAAACTGTTGAATTTAGTAAAAAAAAAGATAGAAGTTGGCTGCATATGAGGAAATTTCTGCTGAGTCAACCATAAAATACTTTTTTTATTAATGTATCATGTGTATATGAAGTGCATGCGGCTCCACAATTATGCTCCTAAATTAGGAAAAATACAGGTTTGTTAAGCACTTTTTAATATCAGAAAAATGCCTAATAAGCTTTTGTTAAGTACTCCTAACCATTTCTATAACTTAGACTTGCACTAAATCATCAGCAGTCATCAGTCACAACAGTGACATCAGTGCTAACAGCTTTTAAACATTAACAACTTATTCAGCCTTTCTCTGTTTGGCCAAATGAAGTGTTTAGCACATTTTAAAGCTTTTTGTGATTCTTACAACTGTTTCCTGGTAGCCAGTCTGTCAAGGACAGTGTTAACTGTGTTACAGCTTTTTTAGCTGTAAAACCTTCAATGTGCCTACATTTTTTTTATTTAACTATTGTAAATTAATTTCTATGCACTACAAAGAACTGTGGTCATGTCTCTTTAATCATAATCTGGTTTGTTATCTATTCTTGACATGCAATTCAAGACTCACCATTTGAGCTTCACTGTTATGATGAATCTCTTGATATTCATGTCTTGAATACATAACAAACTGGTTATGATCTGAGACATATGTTAGCAATATTGCATGCTGCTGATTTTAAATTAATGTTACTTTCTACATAAAAACAGCTTTACTTACTGATGAAAAAAAAAAAAAAAAAAATATATATATATATATATATATATATATATATATATATATATATATATATATATATATATATATATATATATATATATATATATATGAATGTATCACAAAATACCATCATACTAGGAGACTTCAGCTACCCAAACATAGATTGGGTACATTATTCTAGCCCAAAGGTTCCTGGAATTCATAAATTCAAATGCGCTGGAACAACTAGTCACCTCTCCCACTAGGGGAGATAATATACTAGACCTGATCATCACAAACATGGGGACGAAATGCTCCACACCGGAAGTATACCCCTCACTAGTGAGATCTGACCACAAACTAATCACCCTGGATCAAGGGCGCCCGCAGGCAGGTGCAAGGGGGTGCACTTGCACCCCCCTGGAATCGGCTGGCTGGTAGATTAATTAAAAAAAAAATTTTTTTTTTTTTTTTTTTTTTTTTTTTAGGGCATTTGTCTTTAAGAATGCTGTTTCAGTCACACAGACACTTTTGCATCTGTCCGCACAGCTCTCAACCGTACGGAATTTCTCTGCTTTTATTGGTTTTGAGGTCCAAATAACTGATATCATCATGTGCAGAGGCGTGCGTGATGATGTCAGCTCCACATACCGCCTGCCAGCCTGTCAGAAGTGATTTCACTTTCTGCGCCATAGTGTTCATGCATGCGGTTCTCCAGCATTTGAATTCCATGTTTATTACAAACGTGGCCAGCCAGAATAATCAGTATATTACTATTCCCTGGTAAGGAGAACTTCTTAGTTTAGAAGAAGTAATGAACGGCTAGCCAGAAAGCATTCCGGTAATGATTTACTTTAACTTAGAACTTGAAGCAATTCAGCATTCCAGTTTTTAGTCACAGCATTTGTAAGGACAATGTTAGATTTAGATTTTAGCTGTGGGTGCAGTTAGGTTACTGCTAGGCACAAGGATTTACTTTAAATTCAGCATTCCATTTTTTAGCTGCACTGCAGCTGTGGTTAGTGTTTACTGCTTAGCACAGTCTTTATTAGAAGCAGAAGCAATGGCCAGCTGCTTAAAGCAGCATTTCAATTCCACAGTGGCGGTTACAAACGTGACAACCAGACTGTAGAAAAAATTTTTAATATTACTAACACCATTTGGGATAAGCACAAGTTCTCGATTATTTTGTCTCAATGAGACAATTATTAATGTCAATACTTACTGTATATTAGCTGCAAACTTGGTGTGTACACACTTGTAAATTACGATTAACTAGGGAAAAGACGGCAAAAACAAACTGAGTAAAACTAGTTCGAAAGTGTGCAGTTGTAGAAACTTGAGATTACCCAGATGAAGGATGTTGTATTAAAGTTTATTAGCATAGTCAGTCTGACAGCGAAAACGCTCTTATTTTAAATAATAAACTTGCGTTAAGACAATTTTTGAAAGCATCCTTCTGTCTGGGTGATCTCCAGGACGTACTATTGACTGCACACTTTAAATTACGATTAAGACATCTCTTATTAGTCTGAAATTTAATGAGTACAATGACAACATTTCCAGTCTTTGTTTCTTATCCAATCCTTTAATCTGATTTGCCTGCCAAAGTACCTTTGTACTCTTTCCTGTCTGTTAAGCTGGTCTCACTTGTAAAAACAGAATATGCAGAATATGCAATGTGCGGTCTGGCAACTGTTTTGTACAATGGCAATAGCACCACGCTACTGCAACTTGTTGAGACTGAGAGATAAACAGAAAAGAGACTTTTTAGCTTAGAAGCAATACACGAATGGCCAGCAAGCAAGTAATACTTAGAAAAGCAGTGGTAACAGCCCCGCCTTCACATTTGGAGGCAGTTTTGCCAGACCAGCCAAATGCTTCATAAGACCTTTAAAAAGCTACTGTCTTGCCAGATTGTGGAGGGGACTTCAAAATTCCAAACACAAACACCAATTCACGAACTTGAAAAGACTAAACAAATGACTAGAAGATGCGAGTACTGACAACTGAAGGAGTTCTTCTTAGAAACAGGACAGACAGAGTGCTTATAAATAAATGGTTGTCAGTACTCGCATTTTCTAGTCATTTGTTTAGTCTTTTCAAGTTCATGAATGGGAGGGGACTTAACAGTTTCGGTATCGAATCTTACGACTTTGTCTTTGTGGGCTTTCTGTTTCCAGTATTCTGATCCATCAGTCCAGTCTGTAGTAATAAGGACTCTGGGTTCTGTCTTATACAAAACAGTATATATATATATTTTATAAGCAGTCTACTAAGACTCCTTTTCAACATTTATTTGTTGCATCAGTGCTCATAAGTCAGTCAGATCAGGCAGGGGCATTGAGAGGTTTAAAGCATAGCTGATAGATTTCTGTCCTGGGGTTTTCCATGGCAACAGTCTGTTTAAAGCTTGTGGCTTGCTGCAGATGGCAATGGTTAATTTCTTCATAAGTATGTGGAAAGTATACACACCACAATGTATGTGATATTTATGTTTACTGATTGCACGAATGGGTAATGCCAGTCATTGGACAGCTGAGTATTAGATCGAGGACTACTGGAAATACAGCGGCCAGGCAAAATAGTAAATGGTCAGGAGTCAGACTTTGCTGCTATAATAGACTTCTACTGTGAGAAGCAAGTCAGCATTCTGTTTTTTAGCTGCGCAGCATTTAAATAAGGATTTTAGCTTATTGATCGGCACAGTCGCATTTGAATAAATATTTCAGCTAACTGCTTGGTCAGCACAGTCTTTTACTTAAAAGCTCAAGCAATTATCATTTGAAATTGATTTGCAATATTTAGAGCAATGTTTTTATTTTGAATTACTTAGAAGCAACGCTACTACAGAACAACGTTTTATTTTGAATTGCTGTATTTATAGCAAGATACAGTACTTTACAGGAACAAGGTTTTGAAAAGTGTGTTTGGTTTTATTTTGAATTGCAATATTTATGTCCAGCAACATTTATTTTACAGGAACATGGTTTTGAATTGCAGTATTTATAGCCAGCTACAGCACTTTACAGGAACAAGGTTTTGAATTGTGTGTGGTTTAATTTGAATTGCAGTATTTTACAGCCAGCTACATACAGTACTTTACAGGAATAAGGTTTTATTTTGAAGTGGTGTGTAACAGGAACAAGGTTTTATTTTGAAGTGTGTGTGACAATGTTTTATTTGAAGTAACTGTGTGTATGTGAGACAAGGTTTTGTTTTGAAGTAGAATTCCACAACCTTTCATGTTAAAGCAGTATTCTACCTGTTGTATTACAAACAACACAAACCAATTTGGCATAAGCAGCACTGCTAGTCAGGCAAAGTCGGTTTGTGTTAGTAGCACAATACGTAAAATACTCACTCTTAAAGCAGAAGGTTGTGGTTCTACTCCCACAGTATGTAGATGGACTGATACTGTACTGTGTTATACTCTTTAAAGGGGTGGAATTGGTGGATGCTGCTGTCGTGAATGTCCTCTTTGGCAGAGATATCTAGTAACTATGAACCTGTTCAGTTTGCCATCCTTTCCCTATTGCAATATCACTGCAAATGCTGTAACATATTTTAAACATGCCTGCACCACTGTTTTTAACTGTTTTGTTTTGGTTTTGTTCTTCTCTGTAATTAATCATTTTAAACATGTCATCTAATGGTCCCAGGTCATAGCTGAAAAGTGCCTGGTGACCACCCCATCTACCCAGTTATCAAAGTAGACTAAATAAACAAATAAATGGTCAATAACCACACTAATTTATACTGCAAACTGTGCACAATTGTCCTCTTTTCCAGGCAGAAAAAGCAAAACTATTTCTGCAGAGAAGCATTGGTATGCATACAGTAAGCCAAAGATCTTTACAAACATTCAGTCACAGTTCTTGCTTCCTGAAAAGTTTAGAAGTTTCGGCTTATGCTGACTCCTTTTTGGAAAACAGATGTTATGACTGAAAATGCTGATGAGGGGAAACAATGTGAGAATTTCTCAGTCAAATAATTATATTTGCAGAATACTTTTCTATAGTTAAGCAATTTCTTTCATAAAGAAGGAAAATCAGACAAGCCGTACTCTCACTGGGAACACAGCATTAACTGATTTAGGTGGCAAACATAGTTCAGGGAGACAGCAAATGTTTCATTTTGTTAGACAAATTGAATTCAGAAGAGTTCACCTTAGAGAACAAGGTTTTAAAATGTGAAGAGAGCTGAGAACTCAAATATCTGTTTTCTCAATCCTGTCTTTGATCCAATAGTGCAAACAAAAGAGAAGAATTTAATAACTGTGTTACTAAAGTCTTTGCAATTCTGCATTCGTATATAACTAAAGAAGATGCAAACTCAGTAATTCAGTTCTGACATACCTGATTAAGAAT